>NC_068996.1:2602905-2609879 GCF_001194135.2 Octopus bimaculoides | reverse complement strand
AAAAGAGAAACAGAGGAGATAGGATCCTATCATTAATGGTGGAGGTGTAATTAAAATTATACATTTATATAAATGAACTGGCACTGTTCAAGAAAACAAAAACTGTATTGTGCTTGCTGTTAGAAAAGAAATAACATATTTTACATGCATACATACATACTCAAAAAATTAAAACAGCAACCAGATCAAAATACAACTGGCTACATATTGTGAGGCACAACAAGGCAAAATAAGCTCCATTGTGGAAATCAATTGCCCTCTGGACTCTAATATGGTCAGAGAAATACAAGAGAAAGAGAACACGTATAGACCATCGACAAGAAGTTTCCAAAACCAAGATTCAGTTGCATCTTGACATTTATTTTTGGTGCAGCAGAATACAATGCCAATACAACAAAAGCAAAATATGCCTGAACTTAGGTACTCGTGTAGATAATGCATCTCTTTGATTAAAAAAACAAAGGATCATAAGATCTTCTAAAGATCTAAAGGTAGATGAACAAAATAAGATGCTTTCTTTTACGACTTTACTACAAAGCAGGTGGTTGGGTTTGCATGCGTGCATATATACATGCATTATTTCAAAATTGTACTTGCTTGGAGATTGCTTTAACATGAGTAAATGTGTACATGTAGGAATGTGTTTGTACTGATAAAAAAGTACATTAATGAATCTATATGAAAAAACATAAGAGAAAGCGTACATCTATAAATGTGTATTTATGATAATGTAAATGTGTATGGATGCTGGCGTCTAGTAAAAATGAGGATTTAAGAGTACATCATAAATGCCTGCAAGTAAATATGTATACGCAGAAATATACGGGTGTAAAATGCCCATGAATGTATGTGTATGTGTGGAAGTATACATGTACAAATCACATGTTTAAAGCTATACATGTTAGAGATTAAGATAATCCACATTCATTACACAAGTTGTAAGTGTGTACCCTTACATCTCGTTATTTTAGGTTCGTTACAAATATTGTAACATGATGATAATGCTGTAACCAAGAATTTTAATCCATTCAGATACGCATAGTTGATACGTTTCTCCAAATAATGAAAATAAAATAAGACATGTACCCATTTGAAAACCACCCACAAATCTGAACGTAAACGATATCTATAAAACATTTCTTCACAATATTTCATTTCATTGAAGGTGTCCTTGCATTTAGAAGTTGTTGACACAGAAAATTGACATTCAAGATACTGTCTGAGAGGTATGTCTGTTGTGTGCTTCTTTCTCTTGAACATAGAGAGAGAAAGAGAAGGAGAGGGAGGGAGAGAGAGAGAGAGAGGGAGAGAGAGAGAGAAGGAGAGGGAGGGAGAGAGAGAATAAATTTTGTCAGATTCTGCAAGATGTGTGTGTGTGTGTGTGTGTGTGTGTGTGTGTATACATATAAATTTACATGTTTATGTGTATGTGTGAGAGAAAACTGCCAAAAACAAATTTTATATATAACACATATTCTCTCTCTCTCTCTCTCTCTCTCTCTCTCTCACTAGCATATAACGCACACATACATACATATATTCAAGCACTACTTATACAAATGTACATATAACTGTGTATATGTAAATAATGTGCATGTATGCATACACACACACAAATACATGCATATATCAAACACACACACACACAAATACAAGCATATATCACACACACACACACACACACACACACACACATACATGCATATCACACACACACAAATAAAACCCTAGAACCATATCTTTTGTGCCTATGCTCCTGTACCTAATCTGCTGCCCTTGATGTATCTTCTCCCCCCCCCCATCTTCCTAACATCCTACTTCCATCAATATTCTGACTATGACACTATTCACTCAGCTATTATATCAGAGTAGGACTGAACATATCTTATCCCTTTCTTTCACTCATTAGAGCACTTTGTTTCTCACTTCCATCCCATAGAATCTTAATTTCCACTAAATGCCCCTGTCACCTCCAATCTTCTCCTTTACACTCTCTCTCATTCTGCTAATGGTATATCCCCCACCACTTATGTTCATCACCCACTATTTCCACCCCTGTGTATCACTGACTTTGTTCCTCAGACTCTGTAGCTCTGCAAAGCTACCAACACTGTAAACCATCTGAGCTGCCATCCATCACTTTCCTTCCCCAATCCTCTTTCCTCCATCTTTCTTCCTCTAAACTGATATTTACCATTGACCACATCTCTGTCCACTAAATTCACCTCTATCTCTATCTCTATTCACCAGCTACTTTCCTTTCATACTCTTATATTTTTACCAAACCATTTACCTCTAATCCTCTGGATCACATCTCTTAGGCTCACCTTCTTATGACTTAAAGGTATGCCCTGATTCCTCCTCACCATCTCTCCTTTTCCAGCTGGAGTAACCATGTACCTCTTGTACTGCAAGACACCGTTTTCCTGCCTCTCGTCATCAAGCATAAAGCCGCCTTCCTCAATATTACACCTCTACATGCATTAAGGAACCTTGTCATGCAAATTACTAGAGCCAGTGTTATGAAAAATGAACCTAGTGCAGTTTGTTGTTAGGAAGGAAACGTAGTTGAAGAACCCCTGCCAAAGCAGACATTGGAGCTTTCCACAGTCTTCTAGCTTGTTGGTTCCTGCTAAACCAACCATCCCAATCCTGTATGGAAAATGAACATTAAACAATGATAATCTCTCATGCACATTATCATCTACAACTTATCTAACACAGTTTCAATGAAAATAAATCAGAACTTCAACCATTCATGAACTTTGATTTGAGTTTCAAACCATTTCAAAGACAAACTAAGTTGGCTCATGATTTAAAAGAAATCTTATACTCAGGAAATGTTCTTAACCTCCTTGGGACTCCTGGGCTGATTGATCAACCCAATAAAATAAACATTTTGATATGTAATAACTTCTCAGAGGTTGTCTTTCAGTAGATGTAATGTAAAACTATATAATATATTGTTACGAATGCCCGCATGCAAAGCACCTCGACGAAGAGAAAACTCGCGCGCACGCGAACGTCGACGCTCAGTGAGTCGGGATGTTCACCACGACCAAGCCCAGCCGGAGCACATAACGAAGACAACAGGCAAAAGGAGGAAGAAATAACACGGAGATGATACGTTGCATAGTGGAACTAATTTTTTTCTTTTTACATCAAAACATTACATCATCAATACATTGCATAACAATAATTCATTAACATATAACAATAAAGTTCTAAGCACATGTAACAATACAAAGGTTTTCAATCATTACATAATCACAGTTTACAATCGAGAGTTCATATATCAAGTCGAATTAAAAGTTCTTTCACTTCGTTGTTTTTTTTTTCCATTAACAACATGTCCCATCAAAGTTCTTTTCTTTTCTTTTCCACCCGTTAACATCACAGTTAACGAAGTTCTTTTCTTCTTTCAAAACATGTAACAACAAGTACATTTTTAAAGAATATTTAAACAAACCTTCACCGCACGAATTTCCTTTTTTTTTTAAAACTCCTACTATAATCACAAGAAGTGACCAACTGACTACTACAATCTCTTGGCTGCCACACAGTTCCATCTCTCTGTCCCTCTCTCTCATTGCTTCAGTCCCTATCGACTGACTGGTACTTTCTCAGCCTCTGTCTGTCAGACTCTCTGTTCATCTTGGTTGGCTGCTAGCCTTCACACCGGCTCGCGTTCTTCATCCAACTCCCTGGCCAACTGCTCTGGCCAACCGCCTCGCGTTCTTCATCCAACTCCCTGGCCAACTGCTCTGGCCAACCACCTCGCGCCAACTCCTCTCGCCAACTGCTTGTCCAACCGCTCGCACCAACTCGACCCGTATTTATGAGAGATACCGTACCCAGCAGTCCTACGTTACCCCGCTCCAGAGCTGGGTCAGTTCAGTACAATTCCTCACTTGCTTTTCTGAACTTTTCGTGACCGGAAAGAGTCATTGATTACACCTACGCTAAAAATAGCTGTGCTTGTTGACAGGACAGAAGAATACCATTGTCCTCAACAACCAGAATACGGTTTCAAACCCAGCTCGGGAGATAGGGATATAACATTAATTTGTTTTTCGGTGGTCGCATCAATATAATATACAGATGAAAGAACTTTAGACATTTTATCCTTTATATTCTACATGCATGCAACAATTTCAAGCTCAAAAGGAAAAAAACACTTTGGTTTTTTTTTTTTGGCAACACATTCCAAAACACTGAGAGTCTCAAAAGGGTTAATAATGAAGAAATTGATTACCATTTCATGTTCCAGGAATTTCTCTTCATGAAGAAAGATCTGATGAATAACAAAATTGCTACTCAGTGCTAACTTATCCCAACAAGGAGTGCTTTACTGCTGAAGCACATGTAAAACTTAATGGAGTACCAAAAATGTTAATTATTCTCACTGTTTATCATCTAAATTCTAATCGGTTTAAATATACTTCAACCAATAACCAACTTATTGATGCTATGCACTTCTACTTAGTTGGCATTTTGCTAGTCATAAGAAATAAAGGTATTTTAGGGTGATTTGCAGAGCCATTATATTTACCTCATTAGATACACTTCAAGCTGGTGGACCAAAGTAGTGAAGAAATATTCCAATTCCGAATATGTATTTTTGTTGGGGGAGGACACTGGTGGTGCTTAGTCTATAAATTAGGAAGACATGCAGCCACACACACATAGAAATTCACATTTGTATGAATGTATGCTAGTGCATTACAGTGTGTGTGTGTGTGTGTGTGTGTTGGTAGGGCCTGAATTCTCATTTTATTTTGTAAGTGTTATCTCTCTATTCTATAAGCCAAGAAGCAATGTGGATGCAAGCATATGCAGAGACATTCATATTTATTAGTACGGATATTGTGAATGTGGAACCTAACATAGTTTATATCCAGAGTATTTCTCATTTAAGTTATTAGCTGTAAAGAGATGGATATTTCTGAATGGTTAACAACTATTATACAGCACTCACACTTATTCATAGAATTCCATCTCCAGTACTGTCTGGTGTGCCTACTTTTCTGAACCCTGCAAACCAGTCTTGGACAATCTCATTCCCTTAACTCCTTCAAACCCAAACTAAAACAGTAGGCATGATTCAGGCAACATTTTTTAGAAAATACTCTTAAGCTTTTGTGTTTAGAACAATCTTTCTTGTGGATAGAAAAAGGTCCAGCCCTTCCTTTAAAATGTCTAACAAGAGTAACAGTCTCTGGTTGTAAGAAACCTGGCCAATAATAATAACAAACATAACAAAAGATTGTATTTTCTTTTGATGACCAAAGAAGAATGATAGGGGCAAGACAAAAGATAGATGGTGAAAGAAAAAGATTGTTGAGTGATGAGATAAGACAATGGTGAGTGATGAGACAAACTATAGCTGATAATGTGGAGAGAAGAAGTATGGCGGCATGTGGTATGATGAACTAAAGGATGATGATGATAGGTGGCATGGAAAGATGACACCTGATATGTGGTGGGGAAAAACAAAGGACTGTGACAATAGGTGAAGCAATGTGAGGAATGGTGGGTGATTACACAGTGGACCATATTAGTAGTCTACTTGTTTAAGAGGGAAGTAACTTTGGATAAGAGTACAGATTAGAGGAAACACTTCAGTCCTGCTCATAATGGAGCAACTTCTCTACTGCAGATGGCACAATGAAATACACCCGTTATAATCTATAAAAGAAAAAAAAAAAAAGCTACCGATTGGAAGAGCACCAAGTCATAACAAAAAAATGTCAAAAATGGAATGTAAGCATGAGACATGTGTTCTACTAGCTGCAGCACATGCTAACCATGAAGAAATTCAAACAAGAATGAATATGAAGCTATGACAAACTGTTGAACCTATGACAGCTTAAAAGCAAAAAAAAAAAAAAAAAAAAAAAAAAGCATGTGATGATGATGATGATGATGATGATGATAGGAGTAATGGTAGTGGTGGTGGTGGTGGTGGTGGTGGTGATAATGATGGTGCTAATCCCTCCTACCCACATCAGATTAGCTACTTTCTCAACACACTTATGTTAATTACCTTAGCTTCCATATGAGTTAAAATTCCATGCTGCAACAGATAATAGTTAATTTGTTCTACTCTAAATGTTCAACCTCTGCACTCACCATATTTCATTGTCATATGGCCTAGATATTTAACATGTCTAATATCACTTGCCACTCACATGTTGAGAAATGTTTTGTTACTAAATAAAAGTTAGTTTTCCACTCCTTTAATTCCCTAGCCATTCACTCCACCCTATAATATGATCCAAATCCAGTATTCTTATCAGGTGTCCTTAAATTTCTTTGCAGTAAGCTTACCCAAGCTACCATTAAGTTCTTAATGGTAGAGTCTTACTGGAAAGATCATTTTTATGATACCATGCCTTTCTAATATTAATATTTATGCATTGGCCATGATAAACTTGTGGATTTTTATTTATTTATTTTTTTATTTTTTTACATAAATAGCAACTACGACAGATATCTTAACCCTTTAGCATTCAGAATACTCTGACAAGTGTAATGTTCATTTGTTTTCAATTAACCATGTTTATCTTGTAACTGAGATGTTGATGATGTGATTGTTTATTTTAGAATGATATTGTAGAGTAGGAGCAAGAGGCGTAGTCTGGCCAGTTTGAAAATAAAACAGACAGAACATTTGGGCCAGATATGGTCAATTTAAATGCAAATGAGTTAACAGTAATGCATTTAAAAAAAAAAGATGAGATTAAAAGGGGATCATAACAGCACTAGTAAATATTAACTTATAGTGTGAGCAGGTCAACATATGCACAACATATAGTATCCAGTATAAATATCACTAGTTTTATAATGTAGGTAGTACAATATATATATACCACCAGTTACATGGTGTCCAGTACAATATATACATTACCATATATACATTACCATATATATATATATATATATAAATATATATATATATATATATATATATA
>NC_068996.1:2592954-2602755 GCF_001194135.2 Octopus bimaculoides | reverse complement strand
TATATATATTACAATATACATATTAGGGTGGCGAGCTGGCAGAATCATTAGCATACCACGCAAAATTCTTAGTGGTATTTTGTCTGCCGTTATGTTCTGAGTTCAAATTCTGCCGACGCCAACTTTACCTTTCATCCTTTTGGGGTTGATTAAGTAAGTACCAGTTACGCACTGGCGTCGATGTAATCAACTTAATCCTTTTGACTGTCCTTGCTTGCCCCTCTATATTTAGCCTCCTGTGGGCAATAAAGAAATCAATATATACATTACCAGCTGCATAGTGACAAAGATATAATATATACTACACTATTTATATAGTATCTAGTGTTGGAGGTATACACCCTAGCTGATATAGAGAATGAATCACAAGTTTCTATCCATGAAATGTAATTTTTAAAAATTATATTTTGTCACAGTTTAGCTTTTATATAATATCACTACTATCTCCACTATTTTATAAATTTATAGTGATTTATATATTGTAGAAAACATCACCAATAGTAGATGGGGAAAATATTCAGTGCCCTAAAAATGGCACAACACATCAAGCATACAAGTCCAAATAATGTGGAAACAAAAATAAATTGGGACTCTTCTTGCAATTCCACCTTTAGTGAATCTTTCAAATGATTTAATGCTATTGACTCAAATGAAAACCTTTGTTGATTTGAAAGGTTAAATAACTTGAGGGAAACACAGCCTTCTGGAACTCTCCAGCTTTTTAAATTCAAAATCAGAGAAAGAGGTGATACCAACATTAGAATTTCAAGAAAAACTAGCAAACATCTTTTTATCTACTATACATCAACCCTCCAAATCAGTAGAGGCATTAAAAAAAAAAACAACCATATGGTTCCCGGTTCTGTCTCACAGCATAACACCATGGGCAAGTATCTTCTACTATAGCCTTGAGTTAACCAAAGTGGACTTGGTAGATGGAAACTGAAAGAAGCTCATCTTATATATTCATACATATATATATATATATATATATATATATATATACATACAAATACACACACACACCTGTGTGTAAGTCAGTGTTTGTGCCCTATGACTGCATGAAAACTAGTGTTGGTGTCATTACATCCCTGTAACATAGCGGTTCAGCAAAAGTGATCAACAAAATATATACTAAGCCTAAAATAACTAAGTACTAGGGTCTATTTGTTTGACCAAAATTCTTAAATGCGGTGCCCCAGCACAGCTGTAGTGAAATGACAGAAACAAAAAAGAAAAAAAAAGACAGAAAGATAAAACTGAAAGGACTTTTGAATCCCTCTGTATACATTCAGTGGTAGAATATATACATGGCCAGTTTAAGCGTAGTTAGCTCAGTGGTACCTGTGTACAGACACATTCAGTGTATTAGCCTTGTTATAAATCCATTGACTACTTCTAAAATGTGAACATGCTAGGGCACTGTCTCAAAAGTCTTTGTCAAACAAATTGCCCCTAGAAAGTTACAGGGATGTAAACAAACTAGCAGTGGTTACAAGTGATGACAGGAGACAAATGCAAAAACACACACAACAGGTTTCTTTCAGTTTCCATCTACCAAATCCACTCACAAGGCTTTGGTCGGCCTGGGGCTATAACAGAAGACACTTGTCCAAGGTGCCATGCAGTGGGACTGAACCTGAAATCATATTGGCTGCAAAGCAAACTTCTCTCCGCACAGCCATAACTGCACCTATATGTCCAGTATGTGCTCGCTATTTGAGAGATATTTGGCTGCTATTTCTATTAAGTTCAGAGAGTATATAGCAGCTCTTTTATTGGTTTACCATTGCAACAGTCGACTGTTGTGCTGTTGTGAGTAATTGAGAACTTCTAAAACAGTCTGATAAACAATCAGATTTATAGACTTTTAGAAATTACTTTCCAGAAAACAAACCCTTAATTAGTTCAATTAATTTAATTACTGCCTCTGGCAGTTGTCCCACATTTAACTAAGTAGCATGACAGTAACTGGTAGAAATCAACCGAATAAGTCTAAAAAGTAGTAGTAGTGTTGGTGGTGTAGTTGAATCTGAGAATATTGGATCTCAAGTTTGGAGGAAATGATTCAAGACCAAGGAAAATGGTGGCTTGGTGTGCAGTAGTCCTGTCTAACTCATGCAACTGCAGAGATACTAATTAAAATTGATGATAATGACTATGATGATGATGATGAAGAGAAGGTAGTAACGATTTGTGGGAGTTGGGGGCAGAAGAAGACTGAAAAACACAAGGCTAATGTGCTGGTGTCAGATCTCAGGATAATATTCTAAGTACCAAATCAACACAGAAAGGAAACAAGCCTTCTAATGAGCTAATACGTAAATTTTAAGAAGGAATACAATCTGGTACATATTTATATACAGTAGTAGATACTATATTCATGTATAATATGCATGTTTTCACGATTTTTAAACCTAAATATTAGATATGCATATTAGTTATGAGAATTATATGTGACTCTTTTTTCTGTTAATGATGTCAGCATATACAGGATGTTATGACCAGAAGTAAGTTAGATTTATTGTCCAGACTAACTGATGTACAATGAAGAGTTAATACTCCTGTATTAATGTTACATTTTTCATTGATAACGATAACATATTAAATGACACAACTGGGAGACACATGTGCCATAGAACTATTATCATTAACGTTCAAGATGGAAAGCCAGATTGTAATACTTTGTACTAAAAATATCATATTTAACTCCTTGTGCGACATGAATCTGCCTAACAGCAGGCGTATCAGTTAGTTCTAGACAGTCTAAAACTGTCCAGCTTCCCAAATCAAAACACACTTGATAGCATACATTTTTAATGAAATAATGAATTTTTTTTAACCAATTAACATTCAGAATATTCTGTCAAATGTAATGATTATATATTTACATTGTTATGAATCAATCATCCATTATCTCATAGCTTCAAAATTTCAATGATGTGATTATCTTTAGATTGACCTTGTAGAGTAGGTGTGAGAGGTCAGCTCTGGCCAGTTTCAACATGTAACATCTAGAATATTTTGGCCAGATATACTAAAGAGGTCATCCAAGTGAGAGACCTTAAATCTCTTCCTTCTATCATTTATTTATGTTCAGTAATGTTGGCTATTAAATTCAATGTATGTATTACTGAATTTTTGTTGATATATTTTCAGAATACTTTTTATTAATACTTTTGTGCCTGCCTGGATGTGTTGTTTGTAAGGATGTAGCCTAGTTTACTCATAAATTTCATAATGGGAAAGCTGCAAAAAAAGCTAGGGAAAAACATATCTGCACGTGTTAGATGTATGTTCATGCCTGTTACCTACTGCATTCAATTATTACTAAACATCACTTTATATCAGCTTTCCTGAGTGTCCCTTTAGTACATGCTACTGACAATTTGCAATGAGACAGAAATGCATCTGGCATACTCACTAGTCACTGCCACAATAATTTTTGTCTGCTTCCAATTATGTATTGTGTTTTTTTAAACACAGTACAAAGCATACAAATATTACATCTAGATGAATACAATAGTAAATCTATTTTCCACAATGAATTTACATTATGTATGATACATATATGTTTATTTTGATACTAGAAATATTATTATTTCTAAATCTCTCTAAAAGAGACTACAGCATATATAATGGATAATTTTACTTATATAATAAATTAATGATTACATGCACACATCATTCTTCACACACAATGATAATTTACATGAAAAATGTGAAGCCTTTTCCATAATAATGGTCATTTTCATGGCCATTATCTATAACAGTGGTTCTTAAGATTATTGAAAAGACTGAACGCTGCAAGCTTCATCAGTGCATTCACCAAACCCTTTGTAATTGGAAAAATACAATATTTCTTCAAAAAACAGGTATATATTTTATTAATGCACAAAATGGACCATGCATCAGCAACGCACACAAATCACTGTGTTCAAAGAACAAAACCAACAAAACATGGATTTCACACAAAAACATAACTCAATGAATATTTACTGCAAATAAATGTGACTTTTGCTGTTGCCTTTCAGTTACAAGTTCAGAATTGCACGGCTTTGGCAAGTGTCATTCTCATATTATTTTCACAACAAAGTCTGTTCCTTTTCTTAGTTTTCCTGTCTACCATCCTCATAAAGGATTGCTCACAAAGATTCATTGAGACAAATGGTGTGAGTATCTCAAGTGCTTTCTTAACAATAAGAGGATATGGTATGATTTGGTGACAGCATAATGTTGAGAGTGGTGTTGTTCTGAAGAGTTGCTGTTGAAGCTGGCTCTGCTGAAGTTCAATGAGTTCATCAAGGTATATATTGTTGACATCTGCTGTTGCAACGCTAAATATGAACAGCTGTCTCACCTATGCTGCATATGACTCTCTGGTGGGATGTATCCGTCGAGACTTTGCAAGCTCATCTAAGTACATGGCAATTGCTTGCTTCATCTCCCCAGGTAGAGAAAAGTCTCCAATTCCAGACACATCTTCAATCTTACTTACACAGTCGTCCAGCAGGAGAAAGTTTGTGAAGTTATCGTTCTGTGTTTGTCATTTCTATAAAGGAAGCCTTTTTTAAAACACCTTCAGGCTTTCTTCTACTTCAGTGATGTTAGCCCCACTGCCCTGCATCTGTCAATTGAGATGATTGAGAGCATCATAAATATTGGCCATGTATGCCAAAATGAGAATGAACTCAGAATTTTCAAAGCAATCTGCATGACAATGTTGGTACGCTCATAAAAACAGGATAAATTTCACATGCATGGCAAAAAAAAGATTCAGCTCCGATCCCCAGGATAACCACCGAATGTTAGAATGGTATTGAAGTATCTCGAATTCAGAGCTCATTTCATTACAAAGCTCTTTGAAGATACGGTGCTTCATAGCACTATTTCGCACATAGTGCGCACATTCAACTGCCAGTTTTGGAGGCAAGGTTTTTGTTATCAACACATGCCTCTGCAGAACACAGTGCATAACAATGATGTGTGGTGCATCAGATTTTACCAGTGCTCCATAACCAGTGTGTTGTCCCAGCAGGGCTGGAGCTCTGTCCGAACAATCTATTAAAAGCATGTTGTTTCTGAAGAAGTCATCCATGCGTTTCTTCACATTGGCTGCTTTGATTGTTGTTGTAAGAGGCTTACAAAATATAAAAAAAAACTTCCTTATCATGTCATCTTTCACATAGCACACAAATACAACAAGCAGGCTTAGGTTGGAAACGTCGGAGGCTGAATTTTACTGGGCTTGAAATGAGATCTTCAATGACTTGAGCCAAGATGTCATCACCCGTGTCGTATATTCTACTGTTGATAGAGGAACTTGAGATAACTGATCTTCAGCAGCTTTTCTCAGCATGATATCCACCATCTTTAATGCAGCTGGTTTTGAGTGTTTCATCAATGGTGTGTGGTTTGCCCTGCTTTGTGATCAGATATGCAACTAAGTATGATGTTGTGAGGATCAGTTTGTTGATGGATACAAAGCCAAGAACAGGCAGAGTAGCCTTTTCATTGAATCTGGCTCTCTTCACCATGAATTCAGTGAGCGTTGTGCTTTTGTATTTCCCATCTCCATGCAGCTTTAGGAAGTGTTCTCTTAGTTGCTAGACTAGAATTGCTCAACTTGGCATTGCAGATCATGCATTAACAATGCTGATTCCCAACATATTCCTTTATACATGTAAATCCATATTGTATGTTTTCACCCAGCCACTTTCTTTTTTTTTTTTTGATTGACATAGTATGAAGGGTTTGAAAGATTAAAAGGATATCACAAATGACGTACAATCACAACAGCCACAATTCGACTACTGAGCACACCAAGTTTATTGCAGCACAGATATCAAAGCCAAGTGACGTAGCATGATGGCCATGCGGTGCAGCCACTGATGGCCATGCGGTGCATGACGTCACAAATAATATGAGTGGGCTGAACAGAGTGGACACACACACACACACACACATACACCTGGGCTGTGTTCAAAATACTTTTTAAAAATTATTTATTTATTTATTTATAAATTAATATTTTAAAATTAAATATTATATTATTATCATAATTTATCTTTTAATAAACTATTTTATCATTTTTTACTAAGCAACTAAATGTTTGTAATCTAACATGGCAAAGAAAAATTGTGTGTTGCCAAATTGTCAGCAGTCAATTTTTCAATGACCAACAAAAACAGCCCAACATTGCTAGTGTGAACCGGGCTATACTGAGTGTGTCTTGACCCCTCCGAACCCCTGAGACTGACTCAACAAACCCCTGGGGTTTGATTGAACTCAAGTTAAGAACTACTGATCTATAAACATTAGAATAAACAAGCCTTTCTTAAGGTATTTTTTACTCAATTATTATAGAATTGAGTGATTGATTGACTTGGAAAATTTTCAAGAGGATGTTTAGAATAATACATACTGTTATTATTGAAATGTGAATACTCACTGAAAACAGAAAAAAAGACATAAAAACAACAACTAAATATTCTTTTCTTGAAATATTTGTATTATTGTAATGAACTGTTACTTTGTATGTTTCTATCAATAGGACAAAAGTACCTGATAATGAAGTATTAAAATGGAAGTATAATAAAATTGTACTTCCACTACGTCTATTATATCCTTCAGTACTAGTTGACTTTTCACAAGCTGGTTTTACTTTAATAGTCTATACCTGTAAAGTCCAAAGGTCACTTTCAAATATTATTATTTTCTTGTTAGAAGATACACGGACATTTTCAGTGTATTTCATACAGTAATCGTAATAAATGTAAGGAAGCACATTTTTTTTTTTCATAGCTCATTATTAATAGTACACATTATACAAAAATATATAGTATATGCAAATAAATATGCCATATCTAAAAACCACTGCTGCTACTGTCATCAGCAATGGCAATGCTGGAAAAGGCATCATCATCATCATTTTAATGTCCATTTCTTCATGTAGGAAGATATCCTTGATGAGTCCTTAAGTCCAAATATATCACAAAGTAGAACACCAGTTTATCTTTAACTTTGTTTCAATCATTGGACTATGGCTGCCATGCAGGGGTATCATCTTAAAGGGGTCGGTCAAACAAATCGACTCCAATATTTAGTTTTTAAGTCTGATACATTTTGTATCTGTCTCTTTTACTGAACCCCCAAATCAAATTACAGGGATGTCAATAAACCAACACTAGTGTTCATGTGGTAGTTGTATAAACACACTGTGTATGTGTGTGTGTGTAATAGGCTTCCACTCACATGACATTGGTCAGTCCAGGGGCTATAACAGAAGACCCATGCATAGAGTACTGCACATAGTTGCAAAGCAAGGTTATTAACCACACATCCTTGCCTGGAACGCATTAATAAAATAACATATCTTGTTTGAGCAAGTGCTGACAAATTTCCTCTTTGAAGCTAAAATAGCCACACATACATTAAGATAAGTGAATGGCAGGTGATCTGTTGTGTAATTGATTACATGGCAAGCAATAGATGCATGGTTCACTTTCTGAAACATTCTGGGCTTAAAATATTATAATTATTATAATGAACTTTCAATCCATATATTGCTACTAATAAAAGGATTCCATAACGAAAGTGTCTGCATTTTGCATTATGTCTTCTATACACTTCCTTACCGGTTGACTTTTTCTCTCAGACTAACTTTACAGAACAATTTTATAGCTAACACCAGTAAAGTTCAAAGGTCGCATTCAAATTTTTGATTATTTTAGAGGAGGCATGAATTAGAAGTATGTCACTAATGTTTAGCCCACATGTTATCTCTGATGCAGTTGTTATAAAATCAAAGCTTTTGCAGCCAAGACAATCACACATTTTTCTCATTGTGTATTTTTATACAATGCATACAAAAATAAGATGGCATCATTTATTAAGATTAAGCTGCTCTTTCTGGCATTTAGAAAAACACTCCTGTCAGTTCACTGAAGGCATTGCTTATCTCTTTACTTCTGCCTCTCTTTCACTCTCCCTCCCTCCCACTATCTGCAATTATCCTTAAGTGGGATCTAGTTAGTTTCATTCACAAAATGAGCCCCCTTTTAATTTTGCTCAGATTGCTTTCAATTTTGGTGTATCAATGCAACTTTGAAATTTGATTGCAATCAACCAATTACTTTATCTCTTAAATTACAGAATCTGATGTTATTTGGTATTAAAGTTGGGAAATTTGGATAATTTTAGCCAATCAACTGACAGCGTGGCATTAGCAGCTTGTTGCCATGACAATTGCATGCCTGTGCCACACATTGTTCTGTGTTGACACTTCACACCACAAGATTCTTTTCATGCACATATTTTTGCTTTATTTTTTTGTGCTTTTTCTGTGTGTTACTATTTTTACATATTTTTCATTTCGTATATTTTGGGGACAAATTCTTTGTTGAACAGTGCTATTCTTATTGTAGTTTACAATTCCAAGCATGAAAACATTACTCAACTTTGGAGTTTTGGAGACGGATGCCTCCTTCTCACACATGCATATGCACTTATATATTAATGATGTACACAAATACATGACAGGTAATCATAATACTGAAATATGCATAAAGTAAACACATGCAGACAAATATATTAATCTAACAAATTTAAAGAAACATAATAAAAACATACAATCAATAAAAAGACAAAAGAAACAGTAAGATGACCTATGTTGATTTTATTCGGTATTTCTGTTTATTTAGAAACCTACAATGAAGAGGTCATTTCACAGATGTTAAACTATAAATTTCACAGAGTACAATCTTAAAGTTGACACTGTTCCACTAAACCTCTGTCACTTTTTACTCAATCTTTTCTCCACAACATACTTTCATAGCAATAAGACTGGAAAACTACACTATTATAGCCAATTTTCAGATTTTTTTACTTCAACATCGTAAAAATGTATATTTTGTGAATCAGTTTAATCATTTAGTTGAAATGACTTCAACATACAAAGCTCATGCTTCTCCATCTTTTACCAAACACACAGTAGTCCCACCCACTTTCTAACTTATGGAATACACTATTCCCCCACCAATCGTCATTGCCTATTAACATCATACTGCTTTAAAATGCATTTTTGAGAAAGAAAATAGTAATCTAAAATTTTAATGGGGAAAAAATGCTATAGTATAATGATTACCATACTTGCCCAGTCTGCTTCAAAATCTGATTTAGTTTGTCTCAAGAGTGAAGTTGGAGATATTGCTATCTTCCAAAATGTACATTCGTCATAAATATACCAATCAATGTGTGATTGAAACATACATTAAGAAACAGATATGCCCTTACTCTTTCCTTGGAGTTATAAAGTTAAACAGATACTATCTAGTGAGATGTGTGCGCACACACACACACACACACACACACACATACATAGGTGTAGGAGTGGCTGTGCTGTAAGAAACTCACTTCCCAAACATATGGTTATTGGTTCAGTGCCATTGCATGACACCTTGGGCAAGTGTCTTTGACTATGCCTCCGGCCAACGAAAGGCTTGCGAGTGGATCTGGTAGATGGAAACTGAAAGACTGAAAGAAACTCATCATGTGTGTGTGTGTGAGTCTGTTTGCCCCCACCACTGCTTAACAACATGTGTTGGTGTGTTTACGTACCTGTAACTTAGTAGCCCAGGGAAAATGCCCAATAAAATAAATACCAGGTATTAAAAAAATAAGAAAAAAGACTGGGGTCAATTCATTTGACTAAAAATTCTTCAACACAGTGCTCTAGCATGGCCATAGTCTAATGATTGAAACAAGTAAAAGGATAAAAGTGTATATACATACATACATATA
>NC_068996.1:2592160-2592769 GCF_001194135.2 Octopus bimaculoides | reverse complement strand
ATATATATATATATATATATATAATGTATATATTTGAGGGTGCATGGCTTACTGGTTAGGGTATTGCACTCACAATTGTGGGATCATGATTTCGATTCCTAGACCGAGTGGTGCGTTGTGTTCTTGAGCAAAACACCTCATCTTTCATTGCTCTCTGATCACTTTGGCACCTGACACACGGTACACCACACACCTGTTCATTCGGTAAAAGCTGAACACTCATATGTTGTCTTCGACAGGAGAGTCCATCAAGTATATATGATATGTATCATCATCATCATTGCTTAATGTCCACTTTCCATGCTGGCATGGGTTGGACGGTTTGAGGACTAGCAAGCCAGATGGCTGCACCTGGCTCCAATCTGATCTGGCAGAGTTTCTACAGCTGAATGTCCTTCCTAACGCCAACCACTCCGAGAGTGTAGTGGGTGCTTTTACGTGCCACCAGCACGTGGGCCAGTCAGGCGGTACTGGCAACAGCCATACTCAAATGGTGTTTTTTATGTGCCGCCTGCACAGGAGTCAGTCCAGTGGCACTGGCAACAACCTTGCTCGAATGTTGTTTTTCATGTACCATCTGTAAGCCATGCACCCTCAGATATATATGTA
>NC_068996.1:2589374-2591676 GCF_001194135.2 Octopus bimaculoides | reverse complement strand
TAGTTCAATAGTAGTTCATGTATAAATTGGTAGGAAAAATAAGGATGCATGAGAGTTGAGAGTTTTGTTAGGTTTAAAAAAGGGTTAAAAGTTTGTGTTAAGCAGGAAATGTGGTGTCAAAACAGGAAGTGTGTGTAAGGGGAGACAAGTGTTTTTAGTTAGAGTTATGAACTCTTTTTTTCCCAAACAGGAAGTTTGTGTCTGTTCATAGAGAAATAAGGTCACTGAGGGGTGTGTGTGTTAAGAAATGGTTGGAATTTCTCTATGAAAAGATTCTCCTTGTTGATTCTTTCTTGTGTGGAGATTCTGTCTTTACATTGATAGAAAGGGAATATAATGAATTTAGGGTTTTTGTTTCTGGCGCAAGAGTCTATGTGGCCACTGAGTGGAATTTGGGAAAAGTATATATATTTGCGTTGAGAATCACTTCCCATCACCAACTGGTGGTTGTCACACACTGACGGCGGGTGATTACCCAGAAACTCCGATCCATGTGTATCACGTCAGGCTGGAGAAGGGAATGATGACTTCCCTTTTCAAACACTGATAGGGCACAGATAGTTAGTGTATCAATAGCCAGCTGGAAGAGATGTCTTCCTGGGGCTACAAGCTACAGCAGCATCAAGCCTTAAATGTTAGCCACATTTAGGTGGCAAATATACTTCAAGATGTCGTGTGGCTACTGTTTATACATCGCTCAGAGATTTATTAAAGCCAGTGTAGTTCAACAGAAACATGGTTAACAAAAGGGTCAAATATAAACTTGTTTTAAAAATTTGTAATGTAAATTCTTTTTGAAAAATCCTATGTTTTAGATGTATATCATGTTCCACAAAATATATATTAAATATATATTGAAATTATATGGGAACATTAAAAGTAATATGGTGACATTCTTTAAGTAGTACAAAGGCAATGTTATTTATTGTAAACTTTTTGAACAGGACTAACTACAAAACTAATTTTTCTTTAAATCTTACATTAGAAATCGTAGATGCTGTATTTCCATTAGAAGATTTTTGTTAGGGAGATAACCGATTCATATGTTTTGATTATTGTACCAAGCAAGGAATTAAATTTACTTAATCCTTTTATTGTGTCTGATTCAAAACCATTTTTTTCACTTCTTTTAAATGTTGTACAGGTATATAGTAATTCAGAGCCTATTTACTATCATCATTATCTTCTCTTATTACCATTTCTATTAATTCTTTCCAATTATGTATGTTCAGTGCATTACCATTTTGTGTGCCATGGTTCTTTGCAGTGTTTTATTTCCATCTTTTTTTTCTATTCTAGTACTATTTTCCATATGCTGTGCAAACACGGACATTCACAATTCTCAACAGTTTCTCTTTTCAGTACCAACATCCCATTTTTCTTTTTCTATTACTAAATCCTTATATTCGGATACTTAATTACTTTGAGAAATAAATTATCATCAGTTGAAAACTAACACTTTAATTAGAAGACACCTTTCCCAGTGGTCTTTTCCAATTGATTAGCCTTGATTTCTTTGACCACTCTAGTATTCTTGATTCTGTATTAGAATTACATTAAGGAACATTTAGCTAAATAAACATTCATTTAGGAGCAGGTTATACAGTTGAACTGAATCCTCAATGTCCAATGTGCGTGCATGTGTGAGAATGTTTCTGGGTGTATATATAGATATGCACACAGATGAATCCAGTGCAAACAAAAGGTTTGATAGAGTATCCCACCATGTTTTTTGTGCATTCCCTCCTGTTACCTTTCTGATGGATGGAAATGATGATGGCCTTCTTCCATCTTAAAGGTATGTTGTCTAAGCACAATATGAGTTGCATGAGTATAAGGAGTTGTCCAAGCAGCACTACACTTCCTGTTTGGCAACAAGCACATAGCTTCTTCCACTTCCTCTAGTGTAGGCTAAGCATCAGTCATCAAGAGGGTCGACAGGTGGTGTGCAACAGAGCATGTGGTACCTGCGCTTGGAGGTGGCTTCCTAAAGATTGGCTGCCATCCTATTCCAATATTTATCCCTTTCTGCTTTCATCATCCAACAGACTTCTCAATTTAGTTACACTTGTCCAGAATCCAGAGGTATAAGCCTACTCTCCACTGTTGGGAAGGTCTTCATGAATCATAGCCCCAAAAGCATCGTGAACAGACCACCAGATAAGAACAAGCTGGTTTCCAGCCTGGGCACAAGTGTTGTGACCACATCTTTGCCCTTCATTTAATTTAATATGCTTATACATATTGTGTGTGTTTGAGTGTGTGTGTGTCTATATATATATATATATATATATATATATAT
>NC_068996.1:2585812-2588484 GCF_001194135.2 Octopus bimaculoides | reverse complement strand
TATATATATATATATATATATATATATATATATATATACACACACACACACACACACACACATATACACGTATGTTAATAACACTTATAAGGAGGTGCTCTTTTGGATAGGAGGAACTGATGTCATCAGATGGTATCCAACATTCATTGGATGTTTTGACCCTGAACTATAATTCTTATTTCTTTATTTCTTTACTGCCCACAAGGGGCTACACATAGAGGGGACAAACAAGGACAGACAAAGTGATTAAGTCGATTATATCGACCCCAGTGTGTAATTGGGACTTACTTAATCGACCCCGAAAGGATGAAAGGCAAAGTCGACCTCGGCGGAATTTGAACTCAGAATGTAAAGACAAACGAAATACCTCTAAGCATTTTGCCCGTCGTGCTAACGTTTCTGCCAGCTCGCCGACCCTGAACTATAATACCCTCCTGCTGGTAGGCCAGCAGAGGTGGCCAAGTGACTGCTCCTTATCTCCTCCTGGCTTCCAGCTTAACTCTTTTCTCGTATTTCAAAGCCAACTGCAGGCTTTTTCAACTGCCTCTCCCATCCTATGCAAAGCCACCCTTCGCGCCTTACCTCTCATTTGAATGGCTATAAGCCGGATCTGGCTCAAAGAATGTCAAATGTTCCCATGATATGACCAGCCTGGTACGCTTTTGATCACCTGTCAGATGTGACACCCACCAAGCAGAAACCTTCATTGTGCCAAGTTAATTGTGCAGAATATTCTCAACTTTCTCACAGAGAGACTATTTGAATTATAGTCAATTGCCAGTCATCCATCACCATGTGGTGAACATGATGAATGTTTTACTTAGTGGTGGCAGTTGGTGGATGTCCAGGCCTTGGATCATCTTCAAGGCTCTCCCTTCCCATCCTAAGTTCAGTTGCCAACTTTTGCGCTGTTAATAAAGATAGAGCATCACCTCAGAATGTAGCTACCATATCAGCATGAATGTCCTTGGGGGCTAAGCCCCTTTTCTTTAGATACTTGATAACACCACAATGCCAGGTTTTGTCATTTTTCAAGAGAAATTGCTATAAGTTACTTTTGAAGTCTTCTTTCAACAGTCAGATATCAGTTTAGCTGGAGGGAAACAAGGCAGTTATTAATAAGAAATGTTGAAAATAATGCATGGAAGATTTCACAGCTCAAGCATCATTCCTCCATAGTCAGTCTATAAACTTTCAGCCCACCCTAGTATGCAGAGAAAGATGATGCATGGGCATAGAGAAAATGCCTTGGCGTTGGTTTTAGTTAACTGAGCATGTCTTCTCATGCACAGCAAAATGCCAATGTCTTGGTCTTTTAGTGAGTCTGTGAGGGTCAACATTTGAAGATCATTTCTCACCACTTCATCACATTTCTACCTGGGTCCTCCTTTTAACAGGTTCCCTCCACATTTATAGATCAGCACTTCTTTATGTAGCTGTCTTCATCCATGTGTGACATGACCATACCAGTGCAATCTTCTCTCTTGAACACATTTGATGCTTCCTATTCAAATTTTTCTCTTAAAACATTTACATTTTCTCATTTATATATATATATATACACATACACATTGCACATTTAATGTATCATGCTGGCTTCATGTCTTTCAGACCTTCATATCTCGTCTATAGTCACAGGCCATGTTTCACTGTCATGTAGCATAAATATCTGTATACAGGCATCATACAATCTACCTTTCACTCTAAAGGAAAAGCTTTTTGTAACCAATAAAGGCAGTAGCTCTCTGAACTTTGCCGAGCTGGTTTTTATTCTAGTATCTACAATTTCAGAGCAACCTCCTCCACTGCTAATGTGATCAGCTAAATAATGGAAACTATCTGCTATCTCTAAGGATTGTTCTGGACATTTGAGGAAGTTTACTTCCGGTACATTTTTTAGTGTTTATTATACTTACATATCTGCCACATGCAAAAATTACTTTATTAACCTTCCTGTGATTCCACTACAATTTTTACATGTTCATAGCTTGTTTTGGGTAAACTGTGTGGAATTTCTATCCATACTGATTCTACATATTGAATAGGCCATTTCCCTGAAAGGATTAGTAATTTGCCTGCTTTCCTGCTTACTAGCACTGTGGTCTTTACTAAATTAATTCTAGAGCCTCTTGATTCCAGTCCTTGCTTAAACACCACTATTTTCTTCTCTAGAAGAGATTCAGCTATAAGAACAAGGTCATTGGCACTGATGAGCTCTCAAGAGAAACAAATCTTAAATTCCACTGTTATGGCCTGGAAGACAAGAAAAGACTGGGAATCAATTTTGCTGAATTCCTATCTGCATTCTAAACTTGTTGCTATATCATTGCCAATTTTTACCTTACTGATAGCATCCCTCTATATGACTTGGACGATGCTCACCAACCACTTGTCAACCCAAACTTCTACATCAACCATCAGATGAGTTACTGAGGGACCTTGTCAAAGCCTTTCACCAATTACACAAATGACAAGTACTGAGGTTTATTTTCACTAAACGCTTCTCCTTCAGTTGTCTCGCTAGAAAGATTGCATCAGTAGTGCTTCTCTCTAGCACAATACCAATACAAACTTTCAAGGCTTGTGTTCATAGCTCTTATGACCTTGTTTGCTTCAGTGTTACACCGCCATGTCACTCTAGGTCAGGAATTATATGTATATCCATATATATA
>NC_068996.1:2565328-2585712 GCF_001194135.2 Octopus bimaculoides | reverse complement strand
ATTATCTATATATACATATATATATAATGCGTTTCCGGGGTCCTAAAATCCTCAGCCACTTAATGGAGTCATAGGAGTATAGCTATAATGTATGGCTTGCTTGAGCATTTTTAGACCTCACTAGGCCTAAGCACAGCTGATATAGTCCCAAACAGATGATGTCAGAGAGAAAAAGTAAGAGAAAGTGGAAACTGGACCCAAGTATACGGCTGGTACTTTATCAATCTAAAAAGCATGAGAAAAACCAAAGTTAACCTCAGTAAGATTTGAACTCAGAACATAGATAATCAGAAAGCTGGATTGGTTACTGCAAGCAAACTGACATTGTAAAACCTCTACTAATCAGCTGCTTTCACATACAGAGAAGGCGGGAAAAAAAAATTATTAAACTTATGTAGTTGACTTTTATTTCTTTATATCTGCCTACTCAGAGTTTTCTGCAATAGATTCATTCATGCTTGAAAGAATGCATTTTATGTCAGTCTATGAAACTAAAGATCGAAGTAGTAACTTTATACAATTGAGTGTGTGTGTATTTACACAACTACTCCTACATATGTACGTGTGTGTGTGTGAATATATATATATATATATATACACACACACACACATATATGCACATATATATGCAAATAAAAGAAACAATACATAGTACTCATTGACAAACACACACACACACACACACACACACAATGTGGAGGAGCATACATCTAAATTCCAAACGTTAGAATTTGAAGACTTTTTGTTAATGAATATTAATGTTTTTATTTATTTATTTTAATTCTATTTTATCATGTTTTATCCTATTTCAATCAATATCAGTAAATTTAACTTTGGCATCAAGACTTCACATTGAAAATAGCTTGGATAATCAAAAGGGGGAAAAAACAAAATAAGCACAAGACAAAAATAGCTAATATGAACTCCAGAAATAATAAAAAAAAAAAAAAAGAGAGGGAAAATGACATTAGTAACCACATCTTTGACACTGTAAAGCTGTAGCAAAGTGTCAAGAATCTGTTTGGTAATTCCATATTAGAAATTCAGAAACTATTATATCTGGAATGATTGTCTAATTGTTTCACAGAGCAACAGACCGCAACAAAATGTGTGTCTGTGGAATTGTGTGTTATGTGCAAGCATGTCTTAATATTACTATACATGTGAAAACGTGTGTGTGTGTGTGTGTGTGTGTGTTTGTCACTACTTTCAAGCATATGAAAAGGTATTCATAAATATTAGTGTGCATGTGTAGAATGTATAAGCGAGTGTACGTTAATATCTGCAGGAGTAAGATATGCATGTGATAGAGTAAATGAATGTGTGCTTTTGTGTGTGTGTGTGTGTGTGTGTGTGTATAAATATATATATATATATATATATATATATATATATATGCACGTGTGCTTATAAGGAATAAAGTGGTGGCAGTGAGTGGGTTGAATATTATTGGAACATAGTGAAATAGATACAGATATATAAGTACACACACACACGCGCGCATACGTACATGTGTGTGTGTGTGTGTGTAAAGAGAAAGAGTGGTATAAACAATTTCCTTTTTACTATACCTTCTGTTTAAGAATGAAATACAATAATGGCAGGCTGTTCTGAATTTTGTCCAGGGCATGTATAGGGTGGGGCTTGGAGGGGAAGTGGAGGAGATAAGGTGCAGAATAAATGGAGAACTGGGAATAAGGTGGTGGTAGGTAGGTAGGGAGAGAGAGAGAGAGACAGACAGACAGACAGATAGACAGAAAGAAAGACAGAGGTGACTAACTAGGCATCTAAAAAGTCTGTGTTCCAGATGCTTAGTTATTCAGATGTTCAAATTTCTTCAAAATTCTGTATTTATTAGCTGCCATTATAGCCACTGTATGAAATGCAGAAGTATTTTCTACATAGTTTTTTTTTTCTTTTTATACATATGTTCTTTAGTAATCTGTTTTCCTTACTTTTTTCTTTCTTTTTTTTTTTAATTCTTTGAATGGTTACATATTCTGACTACATAAGCAAACAGCAAACATTTCAGAAATCTCAATAAAACTTCCTCCCCACCACACTCATAGTTACTATTAAGAAGAAAAATAAAATGTGTTTGTCAAATTTCAAGACATTCTTTATTTGTTTATTTTTATAATCATTAATTTGTTTACTTGTTTGTTTATTAACTAAATGCAGGGAATTTTCTGTTTAGCAATCTGCCAATGTTGTTTTGATGGTTAAGCATTGAATACTAGGAAGGAAAAATAAAGAAGAAAAAAAATGAGATGGAGAGAAAAATAAAATAAAGAGACGGAAGTTTAGGAGTGGGGAGACATTTAATTCCAGCAAACATTTAACATTTTTCTTTGATTACACATTCAGTGAACTGGAACAAAATTTACCCTATATTTTTCGAAACATACTCAGAAAAATATATTTGAAAAGCCAAATTAAAATTTACTCCAAAGAATAAAAATAAACTGACCAACAAACTACAGCTCCTCTCAATATAGGCACTCATACAAACCAATACCATTATACATATTCACTTATATCATTTGCTAATTCTGTTTTATCAAGCTGGTATTAGTCAAACAGATCTGCTGTATAATACAAAGCATTTCTGCTATTTGCCATCTCATCTGTGAGACTCAACATTTTAAGATCTAAATCCACCAGTTCTCTATAATTTCATTGTCAGTTTATATAAATATGTAATATCATCATCATCATCATCACCATTATTATTTTAGTGTCTGCTTTTCATGCTGGCATCGGTTAAATGCTCTGACAACAACTGGTAAGAACTGTACAAGTGCCAGTCTGATCTGACGTGGCTTCTGTAACTGGATGTCCTTCCTAGCACCAAGCACTTCAAGAGTGTAATGAGTGCTTTTCATCTACTTAATGTTCATACCATAACAATTATTTTTCCTGCATATATCAACCAACTAATCATAAAGGGACCTTTATGAAGTCACTTGATCTCTTAGAAATAATAGCTAGTTTATCTGAAATTAAACTCTATTCTTTTAAAATAGGAAGACCATACTGGATAATGAAATCCTAGAGATAGTCAAAACTAGAATACCTTTAAGCAAATGTATACTTAATCAGAGTTGAACTGGGATTAAACAACATCCATGAGTGGATGGCTTGCAAGTCACCTCCACCAGACAGTTAAGCTGAAGCTTTGAGAAGGTGTCAGAATGCAGGAGAGATTAATGCTGCCATAACCACCTAGCATCAGTAACAAGTCACTCACAACTCATGACTGTACTCAGGCTCCTTCTCATGCTCATTCCTGTCCACGTGGATGTGATTGTGCTTCTTGCCTTACTAAGAATCTTAGCTTTCATTTAGGTGGCTTGAGTCTAATTACTGATATGAAAAAAGGGTTTTATGAACTATAAAAGGAGTCTCTACAAGTTCACTTGATACATTAGAAATAGCAATCAAATCTCTCTAAAATTACACTTCCTTATCAGAGATAATATTTGTCAAAAAAAACAAAAAAAAAACAAGAGAGGGTGGTTATGGCTGCAATGCCTAGGGCCATGTTTCTCGTTTAGAATTGGCCTGGGGTTATATAACGAATTTCTTTCGTGCCAAGCTACTTTCTCTCATCCCTAATATACAAGTAAATTAGTAGCTCACATTCAATTTTGAGACACATAAATGTCCATATATCTTTTGCTGTTAGATGACTTCTGCTACCACAGCTGTACTGATAGAAATAATAACAATAATTCTTTATCCCAGCTGAGTATTTGGCTTTTGCCTGGCTGAGAGTGCTATATAATTTAGAACTTTGCCCAGATTTCATTGTTTGACCTGGATGATGGCTCCCAAGTCAGTTACGAACCAGATGTCCTGTCAAGCCTTCTTAATTTCAGTTTACTCTAAAATAACGCATGCTACCACCCACCATATATTCAAAGGGATAATAGAATGCCTCTTTGTGGATGCTTCAGAGGAGAATCTAACCTCAACACTGCTACATAGTCTAGCTCAAGTGATAAAGACAATACAAGTTTCTCTCAAATATTGAGCATTTTTCTGCTGAAACATGGGTGGATACGTCAATCATCAATTTTTAAGTGATATGCCCCAATATACAGTAGTCTCCTGCTTTTTTTTTTTTCTCTAAGAAATCTGATAGCACTGTCAATGAAGCCTTTCAGCTTTTAATGTCGATAAGCATAGTTGTGCTCAACTCAGATTAGTATACTTCACTTCCATTTGCTGTGACATAAAAAATATCTACAAATTATTTTTATTGGTTGAACAAAAACAAGGCATATATATAATTATTTTATTAGATTAGAGCAATGATTTTGCAGTGGCTTAAAAGCTGGAAGGAAAGAATGGAATAAAAAGAAAATAAAGGAAAGGGAGATACTGAAGAGGCATTGAAGTCGAGAAGAGTAGGGAGATGAAGGAGAGAAAGAAATAGAAAATGGAGAAAAGGGAGAAGTAGAAAAACTACACTATTAAACCACACCTACATTAAAACTACTAGGCTCCATCCATATGATGAACCAAAATTTATGGAAAAAGTCTGCAGAACAAAAGCGAAAAAGCTTTAGCATTTAAAGATGCTAACAACCAGTAAAATTTGCAAATCAGTATTAATCATTTACTCATAAAAGTATATTTGATACTGTATTTAAATATACTGCATGACTTGTCATTTAATGTTTAATTACATATAACAATACAGAAGAAACAAACATTATTACACACACACACACACACATATACATGCATGTATATGTGTGTGCTTGTAAGAGTCCAAAGCCCTACCAGGCCAACTTTTCCTTTCGTTCTTCCAATGTACTGAGCAAACATGCATCAGATCAAATCTTTTAAAGGTAACACCAAGCACATTTCAATGCAGGAATAACATTTTGAAGAAAACTAACAACTTTATTCTTTTGTTTCAGATCATATAAGTTTTGTAACTGTAAGCATTTGAAAAGCAAAAAGGACATGAAAGTGCAGTGGGCAAAGTCCCAGGACTCACCTGTTATTCTTACTGACCAATACATACACCTAAATCACGGGTTCTCAACTATTTTTTACCTATGAAACCCTTTGATAACTATTCTATTCTGATGGGCCCCCACAGCCATTTGATGTTTAAAACTAATTTCATAGAAGCTTCTTTCAAAATTCCTAATTCATTTCTCGCACATTAATTTGTGTCAGTTGAACGTCAGAGAAAAAAACCTTGTTGTTTCTTGTAATACATACCAATACATACATTTAAAGCAAAATTTTTTCAGAAGCCCTATTGTGGATCCTCAATTTACTATTTTGTTGCATGAATCCCCCAAAATCTTATATGGACCCCAGTTGAGAATCACTGACCTAAATTTTAAAATAATCTGGAAATTCAACATAAGCCCTGATCTTTAGCTGTGTCATTTACCAAATCTTTTAACCATTTTGTTATCATACTTCTGTTGAGATGCTCTGTGTTTCTTTCAATTACTTTAAATATAACAAAGAATTTAGTAAAATAACTTAGTTATCATTAAGCTAGTGTTAGGAACATAAATTATGACTAAAGTTTGGTGGAAGATTTTAATTCAAAACTTTTGAAAAAACAAGACATTTGTACTACAGAGCCAGAGGCGGTTTCAGCTTGGTTGGTAATGAAAGGGCTAATTATGTACATATAACACAAACATGACTGTGTGGCTAAGAAGTTTACTTCACAACCATGTGGTCTCCCACAGCATGGCACCTTGAGGAGCAAATGTTTTCTACCTTAGCTCTGGATTCACCAAAGTCTTGTTTAGTGGATTTGGTACATGGAAACTGAAAGAAGTCTGTTGTTTGTATATACATGTGTGCATGTATTTGCCTTTGTCTCCTATCCTCACAGCTTGACAACTGTTGTTGGACTGTCTATGCCCTTAGAACTTAGCAATTCAATAATAGAGACCTACAGATTAAGTACTTAAAAATAAGTACTGGCATTGATTTGCTTGGTTAAACCCTTTAAAGTCGTGCCCCAGCATGGCCACAGTGCAAAGACTGAAACAAGTAAAAGATGAAAGAAGGTATGAAGTTTGTTGACAGGAGTATACTGCCCATATAAATGGAACCTTTAATTTTAATACAAATTTGAAGAGAAACGTGCATATTAAGCATTAGCGTTTAGAGCATGTTAACTTTCATTAAAAAAAGAAAAAAAAATAGAAATTAATACCAGCTGCATCTACTAGAAATAGCAACTAAACCTGTCACAAATTGTATTCAATCATCTTTAAAAGAAAGCATATTCAAAAATGTAACACACCATGTCTGAAAAAAAAAATCCCAAAGAAATCACATCAGAAACACCTAGGTCATAAGTTAGCTGCATGAGAACTAATATGAGATTGAGCAGGAAAAAAGGAAGGATAAAACCAGAATCTCTGATGGGTTAAAATAGCAATGCTACAGTTGATGCTGATACTTAAGTTTTTGAAAACAAGGGGGAAGATGCCTTATTCAAACTAGACACATCTAATTACAAAGTAGTTATTACAAGCTATGATCACTCTCTTCCTCCTCTAATAGAAGTTCATTTCTTATGAAAATATTTCAAACAAATTAAGAGAGAATAAATTAAAAAATGGAAGCAAATAAATAGTGAAAGGAACAAAGAAATCAAAATTTGGTGGCAAGAGGGAGTAATATTGTTACAGACAATCTTTCTTGATATATCTTTTTTTCTACCCAACAGTTAGCAAGTAGGTTAAAAACACTCAAATTGTTACAATACTAATTGGTTTCAAAATTTTTTTAATTAAATTCTTTTTAAATAACATTTTTGGGGGGTGGGGAGCATTTTACGCTTAAATCAGAGTTTGGAAAGAAATATTTTTTTAATGAAAAGAAACAGTAAACTAGTTAGAATCATCACCACCACCATCATCATCATCATCATCATCATCATTTAATGTCTGCTTTCCATGCAGGCATGTGTTGGATAGCTTGACAGGAGTTGACCAAGCAGGAGCCAGCACCAGACTTCTGTGACTGTTTTGGTAGGGTTTTTACAGCTGGATGTCCTTCCTAACGCCAGCCACCTAGCAGAATGGACTGAGTGCTTGTTACATGGTTCAAGCAGTGGCAAGGTCAAGGGAAAGTGGGAGTTAGCAAGAGTGCAAGAGAGAACAGGAGAGATATGGTGGCAAGTGCCAGGACATACACTTGAGGTACAGAGGTAATAATATAAATGGTAGGACATTGCCAAGGAAGTGTATGTAGAGTGGGGAGGAGAATGCAGTGAGGAGTGAAAACCTGGGTATATAGAGGGGGTGGGGCTACCAGATAGCAATGATACAATGAACAGGGTCATGAAGACAGGACTGGAGAGTGACATTAATCCTTACTACTTCATCCCATATCTTCCTGGGTCTCTCTCTTCCACAGGTACCACCCACTTTCTATGATCAGCACTTCTTTTATACAGCTATCTTCATACGCATGCATCACATCTCCAAACCAACATAGTCTTCTCTCTTGCATTTGATTCCTTTTATGTCCAACTTTTCTCTCAATACATTTCCACCTTGTCTTACATGTACACTGATGTTGCGCATCCAGTGGAGCATATTACCTTCATTTCTCTCCAATCTGCACATGTCTTCTACATTCAGAGCCCATGCCTCACTCCCGTGGAGTATAGCCATTTATACACAACCATCATACAATCTACCCTTCACTCTGAGAGAGAGTCTTTTTGTTGCCAGCAGAGGTAATAGCTCTCTGAACTTCCTCTATCCTATTCTTATTCTTGAAACAATACTTTCAGAGCATTCTCCACCACTGCTTATTTGGTCACCTAGGTAATAGAAACAATCTACAACCTCAAGAGAGCTTCCTGAGCATTTGAGAGAGAACTAAATCCTGTGTGCTTTCAGTGCTTATTGTACCTGCACTACTACACACATGCATATGTGCATGCACATATGCATATACACACAGAGTTATTAAATTCTTGTAGAATAAAACTGTTTCATAATAAATATACCACTGACTTGGAATGAATTGAATAGTCAGAAAAAAATTCAAGTTTTGTGAACTGGCCACTCACTGGACACTCATTATTTGATAATAGAGACAAAATCACAGAGTTGTTCGTATATTGCACAAATATCTCAAATGGTCGCTATTCTGGTTCTTTGCATTCTGATTTCAAATCCTGCTCTGGTCAAATTTGCCTTTGATCATTCTAAGGATGATAATAGAAGTACAGGTCAAAATCAATGAACTGACTGAATTGCTAGAGAGTCAGATAGAATGCTTTGTGAGATTTCTTCCAACTCTTGGCATTCTGAGTTCAAATCCTAGTCTTTCCTTGCAACCTTGTTTAACACCACCAAATTGGCCCTTGGGTACCTCAAGTGGAGAGGTAACAGTGTTGTGAATATGTGGAACAGATCTCCACTTTCCTCCCTTCTACATATCTCAGAAAACATATAAAGAAATATGGGCATTGCACCTTCCTTCTGACTAAATGGGTCGTGGATATATGAAATGAATACTTCAACTGAGAATTTATTTGGTTCTCTGGCTGTGTTTATTATTTCTTACTACATATCTAACCTTTTAATGAACAATATGTTAAGGACACATACCAACATCAAGCATATTCTACTGTGCTCAGTACACTCTGTGAAGTGGTTGCTGGTAGGTTACCTATCAAGGAGGACAGTCATCTCAAACAGAAACTGATATAGTTAGAGAGAACACATTAATAATCCAATCCTTACTGTAAGTCATACACAAAGACAAATTTGGCTATATTCTTTTTTCTTTCTCTCTCTCTCTCTCTCTCTCTCTCTCTCTCTCTCTCTCTCTCTTGCTTTGGTGGATTCCAGAGCATACAAACTGCAACAAATCACAAGACCCATCTAACCCATGCCAGTATGGAAGCCAAACAGAATTGTTATGATGGTGGCGGTGATGTAGGGAAGGAGGAGAATATAGTTAAGTAATTGATTGAAGTATGTAATTAAAAATTTTGAACATTCTTTTTTTGACAATTAGCTATTGGAAATAAACTACATATGTTTTAAAAAATTAATTTTTTAAAATCTTACAAATTTTTCCCTTGTGGAGCTGGTAGTAAGTTGGTACATAATTCAATAAATGATTTTTAGAAAAATTGTGATGGGAGATTTCTATTTAAAGACTTTTGATGAACAAATTTCAATGAGAGCTATTGTATCTTAGAACAATGGCTTTCAAACAAACATAGATGTTCATGTTTTGTTACTACACATATCTATATTCATACAAACATGTCTACATGTATACATATACATACACAAGCATACACATTCATACATAAGATAACTATATATACCCATATGTATATATTTACAGCTGCCCATATAGTTTTACACAGAATATTTGTGTGTGTGTGTCTGAACAGGCATGAATACTACACATATAATACAACTTGCCGAGGGTACCTGATCTATCATAAAGAACAGTCCAATGTTCTTCAAATCACACAATACTTTCTAGTTATAGCTGAAAAAGTTTGCATCAACATATGAAGTGAGAGGCATCAGGTAAATGGAGCATTTTATAGGCTTTCTTCGTGTTAGAATGCCATGTAAAGGCCACCAGTTAAATGCACCACCATTGTTGATTGCCTTCATGTAGTATAATGAGTACGTCTTAACCCATGGAGACTTATCCTTTTTCTTGAAAATATACATAAACTGTGCAACAATACATACATATATCATATTTATACACACATTTTGAAATGCACAATAAAAGATAAAACACACCAGAGTGCAATGAGAGTACGGAAGAAAGAAAGAGAATGTGTGTGTGTGTGTGTGTTTAAATTTCTGTTGACTCACTGTGAAGTAATAAATTATAGAACTAAATATATAAAAATAAAGTATTCGTTAATAAATTTTAATTAAATGAATCTAAATTGTCAGTATTCCAAGTTTATACACACATATATAAATTTGTGTGTGTATGTATGTGTGTTTGTCCCGTTATTCAATCTGCTCTAAATATTCAATATATCTCCATCAAATCAAAACCTATCATCTTCAATGTAAGAAAAAAGAAGAAAAAAACGTTAAAAAAAAACCCACAATGGATAACAGTGTCCTCAATATAGAGGAGAGTGACTGCTGGAACAGCTTCACCATAATCTGCTAAGCGAGAGCTTACTTTATGTCAGAACAATGCCAAGAGGTTTGTACAGCAAAACATTACATAAAAAAAAAACCAGTCACACATTACATTACACAACGAGAAGGAAAAAAAAAAAAACAAGACTCCAACACATATGCACCACTTTTATCATATATAACAGGAGAAATACCTAGACAAAGATAAACCCCTATTCTTGGCTTTTGTGGACTTGGAGAAAGCCTTTGACAGGGTCCCCTGATCCCTTATCTGGTGGGCGATGCAGAAACTAGGATTGATGAATGGTTAATAAGGGCTTTACAGGCCCTATAGAGAGATGCCGTTAGTAAGGTTAGGGTTGGCAATGAGTATAGTGAAGAATTCCCGGTAGAAATAGGGGTCCACCAAGGATCAACCCTCAGCCCACTCTTATTCATCATAGTCCTCCAGGCAATAACAGAGGATTTCAAGACAGGTTGCCCCTAGGAGCTCCTCTATGCTGATGACCTGGCGCTCATAGCAGAATCACTACCAGAACTAGAAAAGAAATTTTGGGTGTGGAAGCAAGGTTTAGAATCAAAGGGCCTTAGAGACAATGTCGCAAAAACCAAAGTCCTAGTAAGTAGAAAGGTAAACACATCACCCACCACCTCAGGTAGATGGTCCTGTTCAATCTGTAGAAAAGGTGTAGGTAGAAACTACATAAGATGTACCCAGTGTAAGCTATGGACACATAAGAGGTGCAAAGACATCAAAGAAAGATTAACTGGGAAGATAGCTTTCATGTGCAGCAGATGTACAGGGGAAATAAACACCACAGATACTCAGAAAACAGATTCCATCATACTTCAGGGGGAGAAACTAGAAGTAGTTGATAGCTTCCATTACCTAGGTGACCGAGTTAGTAGTGGGGGTGGATACTCAGAGAGTGTTACCACTAGAATAAGAATATCCTGGGCAAAGTTCAGAAAGCTTCTACCCCTACGGATGACTGCTATACTTTCCAGCAATGAAACATGGGCCGTGACTGCGGAGGACATGCGTAGGCTTGAAAGAAATAAGCTAGCATGATCTGCTGGATGTGTAATGTCAGTGTGCACACGCGACAGAGTGTAAGCGCCCTGAGAGAAATGTTGGACATAAGAAGCATAGGGTGTGGCATGCAAGAGAGACGTCTGTGGTGGTATGGTCACGTGCTACAGATGGATAAGGAGAGCTGTGTGAAGAAATACCATTCCCAAACAATGGAAGGACCCGTGGTAGAGGGAGACCCAGGAAAACATGGGATGAAGTGGTCAAGCATGACCTTTGAACTTTGAGCCTCACGGAGGCGATGACGAAAGACCAAGACATCTGGAGATATGCTGTGACTGCAAAGACCCGGCAAATAAAGTGAGTTCACAGCTGTAGCCTACACTAGAGTCGCATAACCATCCAAGTACCCTTGGATCGTAGAGCAACATGCCATACTTGAGGAGACCTATTAACACAAGTACAGCGTCAACATCAAATCAAACCACAATCAAATGGAATTGTAGTTGTGGCTGATGCCAGCGCCGCCTGTTTGGCTTCCTGTGCCAGTGACACGTAAAAAGCACCACCAGAACGTGGCTGATACAAGCCCCATCTGGCTCCTGTGCCAGTGGCACATAAAAAGCACCCACTACACTCTTGGAGTGGTTGGCGTTAGGAAGGGCATCCAGCTGTAGAAACTCTGCCAGATCAGATTGGAGCCTGGTGCAGCCTCCTAGCTTCCCAGACCCCCCACCCCCAGTCGAACCATCCAACCCATGCCAGCATGGAAAACGGATGTTAAACGATGATGATGATGATGATATGAACACATCAGACATGAATCAAATCAACAAGGAGGTATTGAGGCATACTGAAAATAACAGCTAAATCTCCTCCATATTATACATGATGTTCATCATCAACTGCTGGACATTACTGTCTTGACTGCTAGGGTTCAATTACCAGGTTTCCACACTGATAAGGTGACTGAGATCACAACATCCACCACTGAATGCCAGTTTGTCACAGGCTAAACAGAATTACAGCTGAGTGAAATGGCACAACATAAAATGAAATGTTTTGCTCAAGAACAGAAGATAGCATCCAGTCCAGGAATCAATCTTAATATCATGAGTACAACACCCTAACCACTAGGCCACACACCTTGACACCCCTGTCTTGAGAAAAAGAGATAGAATACCATGCAGAATGTAGTCATCGATGCACATTGCTACCTATGCCACTTAGTGGTGGGGGGTGGGGGGAGAGCTGGTGCAACTGCAACATTCCTGGATCACAGCTGAACCTGGAATGGAATGACAATGTCAACAACAGACATCAAAACCACTCCTTCTTCTTCATATTCCCATGTATAATCTAACTTGTAAATACATCTACAACAAAAAGAGACAAAAAAAAAAATAGCAGGAAGTGCATATAATTTTGATCTTGATTTAATTTTCCATTTTGTTTTCACCATAGTAATGACATTTTGGTACAATCTTATTTTCACTTCCAAACATGGTTACATGACTTTAAACTAAACTACTAAACTATACTACTACATGTTTATACAAGTGAGTCCTAATGGATTTACATACGACATGATTAAATACAAACACACCACTATGCTAACTGAGGAGAACAAGAAGGAGAAATTCAGCAAAAGGTGAAATAATCTAGCCAAAATATATCTGTCATGGTTCAATCATGTAAGAATATCTCCTGATGTCTCCAGACAGATGCCTCCTAAAGTAAAATAATGATGACGATGATGATGACTATGATTATGGTGACGACAGAATAACGCAAAATAAAAAACAGAAATCTTCAAAGAGGTGTTGACTGTAACAACAAAAATAATCAGACACACACAAGCCTTAGTGAAAAGTTATGGTTTATTGTGACCTGTGGTTTGTGCTGAATTCATGTGGAGTGTAAATGTTCAGATAAAATAGAAGAATTTGGAAATTGTACATAGATATTGTGACAGTTTCAATTATATTTTTACACCTATTTTGTTATGGTAACAACAATGTTATAATGAATTTCTGTTCTTTACTCAAGGCCAGACCTGAACCAACAGATGAATAACCAAAATGTTACGGTCATTACTGGCATGATTTCTTTTTCTTTTCTTTCTAGATATATCTAAGACTGTATTAATGTCCTTGATTTTTAAAATGTGATTAGATGGGGATTTAGGCACCAAATCATCAGACTAAAGAACCACATGTAGGCTCACTTAACCTGTTGGTTAAGAAATTCTCTAAATATTTTGCTTAGCTTTCATGCTTAGGCAATGTAATGTACAAATAAATATTCCAGTTAATGTTCTGTAGCAATTAAGAAGAGCTATAAGCCAGATATTCTTCTGCATCATATTAAAAAACAGATTAAAAAGGAAAGCATCTCAGAAGATTTGGATCCATAATCTTTATCTCTACTGGTAGATCAAAACTACTGCAGCCAAAAGTATGATCTCATCTGATGGACTTACAAACAAAGTGAGACATGGAAGCAAAGTCCATAAACGCTGAACTGTTGGAAGTAAATTAATTTGTTTATTTTACCTTTGACTTCTTGCCAAATTACAGGTGTGAGGAGATTCAAAGGCATATAAACTTAGTTTCTTCAAGCTTTATGTAATTAACATCCAGCTTTGTGTACTAAAGGAAAATGTTAGAGTTAGAGAAGTTGCTAAATTCATTTCTTTATAATGGCTGTGAAAGTCAATTTGTGTAGACTGAGGACATGTGTTATTTGTAGATATTTGATAACTAGTTCTTTCGAAGGAGAATACTGTGCTTAAATTACTGACTTATTCTAGCAAGTTTCTTTCAAGCACACTGGCCTGTTAAACTACTTTTGTCAGAAACCATTTTGTTCACTGATTTGGTTATGTGTGACATCTTCCACACACCTAGATCTATGGTGCTATTAATCAAGTGTCATGCTTGTTAAAAACTGTCTCAGGTCAGCTCTCAGTGAATAGAGCTATGGTACACATGTAATTAGCAGAACAATGAGCTACTGCTCACAGATCAACCATTCTAACTATACCATCTTTACCTAAGTCTATACCGTTTACTACAACATGAAGTGATTTAGGTTGATGATGTAGTGGTGATCAAATTGGATGTAAGATATTCTGGGAAACCTTCTAATTACTCTTATAGCAATATTGCTTTAATTTTGATACTATTGGAATACATCTTCAGTAAAAGAATTAACCTCATCCAAGACAAAGGCTACACATTCAAGCAAAAGTTGTGAAGACATCAGCATGTCTTTTATCTCTTTACAGTTACCTTTACATTTCATCAACTGTGATATGCAAGAGTTAAGATCCCTTAAGAATATTGTAGCTAAAGCCAGTCTGTTTCTCAATGCAAAAAAGACTGAATATATAAGAAATGAGAATGAAAGCTACCTGTCAATTCATTTCAAAAAGAACTTCAAATCACCTTCATGGTATGTACACCAAGTTTCTCACCTGGGCTCAAATCGTCTCCCATAAACACCAAAGAGAAAGTTTATGGACACATTCCACCCATTTCTATTATTATTGTTGATAAGATTTTGTTGGCTAATGTTATTAAGCTGAATAGTAGGGAATATCAAAAGTTATACCTTGGAAACTTTAGCATACTAATAGAAAATGAAGACTACCCACCTACATTGATATTATTAGCAGAGTCACATAACAAGGAATTAAAAACCTGCCAAAGCCAAAGGGACACATAGATACCGTCTTACACTTCTTTTTTAAAAATTGCTTCAAGAAAATTGTCCTATCTTTACTGTTTCATGCATCTGCATATGTATATTCATGAGTATGCACGTGAATTTATCTTAATCGTTAATTCATCATTAGTTCTCTTTTCTAATAATTATATTTTATCCAAAATAGTTATTGAAATATTTCAAACAAAGGAATGGACTATTCCATTTTTTTTTTCTTTCTTTTTAACTTTTGAAAAGTCAAATATAATTTATTTGGCCTAATTTGTAAATGTTTCCATATAGTTGAATACCACAGAACTTAACTGATTTGGAGCTTTAATCTATCCTAAATTCTAAACTAATCCCCATACACATATTCACTATTCATTGGGAGAGGAAATGATGTTCTATAGACAGCAAAAGGGAACAAACAACACAAACATTAAAAAAAGGCATTATAAATTAGATAACTTAAGAGAAATCATTATTGATTACTTGGTATTATAGAAAAGTATGTACTAAAATTGAAATACTAAAAGCCAGATGATGACCAAAATGAACAAATATAGGAGAATTACCAGGATTAATTATACTAATGACCTGGATTTTTTTTCCTTCTGGAGTGTGGAATGAAGTAAATCCAGCTTTCAGCTAAGACAAATACATCTGTTATCTTAACCCTTTTGTAACTGTATTTCTAAATAAAAATATAAAAAATAGTTTGTGTTTCAATTGATTTTGAGCAGGATGGAAGAGAATAGTGACAGATTTTCTAATATAGCTTTTTCATTTATATCTATTTAAACTCATTGGTATAGGCCTCTTATTCAAAGAAACCTAGCATAGTATTAACCCATTAAGTCCCAGAGTACTTAAATTTCTGAATATTACTTTTAAATTGTTACGGATGATTGAAAATAGATTAAAATGAAAAAAATTAATTAATAAAACTCCTTTACTTCAAGTAGAAACGGAAATACTCGGTGTCCTGTAAATAGGACACTGAGACAATATAGCTTATTTAATGTTTTCATTTATTGTCCTATTTATAGGACAGTGGGACTTAATGGGTTAAGCTGATAAGTTTTAATTTGAATACAAATTATTTCTTATGTAGAATCAGAAGTAGTCCCAGATAGATTGATATCAGAAGGGTAGACCTTTTGATATCAACCTCACTTGTATGCCACACAAAAACAGATACATAACAAAGCAACGTGAATAGTAAAAAAAATTATAAAAGGAGAATTGTGTACATGTGTGTGTGTGTGTGTGTGTGTGAGAGAGAGAGAGAGAGAGAGAGAGTGAGATGAAAATAGCTCTTCGCCATCACACTTGACTGTGTTAACCACTAAATTACAAATTAAGCCTTTAGCATTCAGATTTCTTTGTCAAATGTAATGCTTAATTTATTCACATTGTTTTCAATTAATCATTCATTATCTTGTAGCTTCAAAATTTCAACAATGTATTTGTATATTTTTAGAATGACATTGTAGGACAGGTGTGAGAGGTTGTATCTGGTCAGTTTTAACAAAAAAACAGGTAGAATATTTGGGCTGGATATGGATTAAATGCTAAAGGGTTAAAAAGTGAGCCTTTAAGTTATTGCTCGACCTGTTAAAAATAGCAGACAGATACCTATCAAATCACATCACACCATCTTAAGCAACGAGATGCACATATTAGATAATGTGGTCATAGATGTTATTTAAAGAAGACTAGATGGTCAAGTCTGGACTACATCTGATCATAAGACAATCTGTATCAAGACTGATCAGACAAGAACACAAAGGAATGCAACCATCAGACTTGTACATCTGTAAACAAGCTAGCTGATAATGTGAGAAATAACAACCAATTCATTTTTGTATTGTCCTCTTAAAAGAGCATAACGATATTAAAATAAGTAATCCTTGATGCACAGAGCTTGAAGAAAATTGGTAGGGGTTAGGGGCAAAATGGTTACATTTGGATTAGCATCAACGTTTATCTGTTAATACTGAGGCTAAACATCAAACAGCATAAAAATCTTTAGTTGCTGATTCTTGCTTTTCTATCATACTGTTATTGCATATCTTTGTTCACAAATTATAATTATCTTAATCAGATGCAAACATTTCATTAGTCTCGGACATAAATGAATACACATTCTTTGCACAACCCAAGATCAATCCTCAAAAAATTTAATTAAAATGTTTGTAGTTTCAAAACAAAATAAATAAATAAGAATATATATATATATTATAAAAATGTGAAAATATATGTTAAATGTGTGACAGTAGTATGATTTATATTTCTTGATAATTAATTACTGGGTTAATTGACAATATGGCATAGATCTTTGCCATGACAGGTCTACTGCAAAACTGTTAAAAATGTGTTGACAGTGCAGCAAAAAGGTGCAATGAAATATTGGCAAACTATTTATAAAACAAACCAAAGTGCCTTACATATATGGAACCAAAAGCTAAATCAGGATTATATGATAGATTTGGTATATTCAAATGTATATACAATAGCAGACACTATAAGGTATAGCAGACACGTATGGGGTATACATATATTATATAGTACACAGATACTATATAGTATAGCAGATATATATGGTATAACAGTGTAGTGGTACAGTTCTGGATATAGTAATGGTACAGTGTTGGCAGTTTGAGGTAAGTAGAAGGAAGGCATTCTAAATATAATCCTCATTTCACACGATACTGCTATATATTAAGTTATAGTCACTTTAGTGTTGGAACAGATTCAGTGATAGATTTATATGTATGTACATTTTAGAATGAAGTACTGTAAAAAAATTGTAGTATTTTTATTACTGTTGTCATTATTGTTATGGTTGTTGTTGTTATCAAGGCAGTGAACAGGCAGAACCATTAATGAAAAACTTGGGTTGATATAATCAACAAGCCGCTTCCCCAAAAATTTCAGGCCTTATGCCCATTGTAGAGTGGATTATTATCATTAAAGCAGTGAACTAGGACAGGGGTTTTCAAACTTTTTGTCTTGCGGACCCCTTTATATTTCAGACTTTACCTTATAAATGCTTATGAAATTTATACATATATATTTGCTTAAAATAACATATATTTTTACATTTATTTATTTAACAGTATTTAACAAATAGGTTTATTGTCAATTAAAAGATTTCGATTAAAAAACATATATAAAATCAAATTGCCCATAAAAAGTATTTGCTGTCTACGGACCCCCTGCGGTCCGCAGACCCCAGTTTGAGAACCCCTGAACTAGGAGATAGCAGTATTATTAGCATGTAGGACAAAATGCTTAGGAGTATTTCCTCAGGCTCTTTACATTCTGAGATCGAATGCACCAAAGTCTGCTTCTAATCCTTTTGGAGTCAATAAAATAAGTAGCAGTTGGGCGCTGGTGTCTAATCAACTAGATCCATCCTCCAAAATTTCAGCCTTCATACTTACAGTAGAGAGGATTATTGCTATTGATCTGGCAGAATTGCTAGCATGCCAGCATTTTGTTTGTCTCTACGTTCTGAGTTCAAATTCTGCAGAGGTTAATTTTGCCTACCATCTTTTCATGGTCAATATAATAAAGTACCAGTTGAACTCTGGGATTAATGTAATCCACTAAACCCCTTCCACAAAATTCCAGGCCTTGTACCTTTAGTAGAAAAGGTCATTATTATTATTATTATTATTATTATTATTATTATTATATTATAGACATCGCACAGTATACAATATCGTGAGGTTGTAGATTGAAAATATTGTGTCTACCGGGGGTTTGTACTGCTTGCCAAGTCATAACAAGGACCTCAGACAGACAGTACTCTATGCAATATGCATGCAATTCCATGTAATGCTGACTTTTCCAATAAATCGAGATTATAGGCTATTTTTCAAATATTTTTTTTTTCAGATTGGGTAGTACTGAACTCAATGTCCCAATGACAACAGGGATAACCTTCATGTTTGATTTTCATAGCTGCCACATCTTAGCGATCTCAATTCTCAGCTCTCCATATTCATCAACTTTTTCTCTTTCTTTCATGATGATATATTGATCTCCTGGCTCTGCCATGTCAATTATTAGGCACACTTCTTTGTCCCTCCTAAAGGTTACTATATCTGGCCTCCAGTGCTCTAACACCTTGTCTGTCTGGAAGTCAAAGTCCCAGAGGAATTAAGCCTTCTCCTTTTTGTCCATTACCTTTTCTGGTGTATGTTGGTACCAAGCACCCATAACCTCATATCCATACTTACAGCATAATAACCAGTGGAGGTTTTGGGCTACTTTGTCGTGTCTACGCTTGTATTCTTTCTGCAGAAGACTTTCACAAACACTAACAATGTGAGTCACGCTTTCGGCCATCTTCCCACATATTCTGCACAGGTCCGTTGCACTTGTGTGGTATACATTTTTTTCACTGAGTTGGTATTCAATGCCTGATCCTGGGCAGTGATGATTAGGCTTTCAGTATTCTTTTTTAGGTCACCCTTTCTGAGCCACTTCCATGATGTTTCCTGGTCTTTTACTTTGTTGGTTTCAAGGTGGAACTGGCCGTGTAATTCCATACAGAGTGGGGTTTCTTCTCTCTCATTAGCTGTACTTGATCAGCATTCATGAGCACTCTCAAGACCATCTTTGTTAACTCCATCTGCCTTAGCAGGTCATGTTTGCTCTTTACCAAATATTCTGCCATGTTTCTTCTTTCACTGTTGATGCATTCCCATATGCTAATCAGCCCATGTTCACCTTTACCTCTCTTCATGTAAAGCCTGTGTATATTTGCCTTAGAGTGGAACGCACCATACACTGTCATTGTCTTTCGGGTAGTGCAATCGAGTTGGTTAATCTCCACTTGTGCCCATTTCAGGATGGGTGCACTGTAGCAGAGTACAACAACCATCCATATGTTGATGGCAGTCACAAGGTTTCTTGAGCTGAGTCTCAGCCAGCCTCTCCATTTCAGGCTCTGTTTTTGCCAACAGTTTAAAATCATCCATGAAGAGAAGGTGGTTGAAATGAGGTCCATTCTTTCTCAGCTCATAGTGCACGTTGATTTTAGGTAGCACTACAGAAAGTGGGATCAAGGCTATAACAAATAACAGAGGTGAACAAGGGTCTCTTTGGAAGATACCGCTTTTGACTGATATATCAGCTAAGTGCTGCTTGTTACAGGAAAGACATATTTTCCAACTAGGCATGCTGTTCTTAATTGCTAGCATGCTAGCATTTTCGATGACTCTACATTCTGAGTTCAAATCCTGCTGAGGTTGATTTTACCTGCCATCTTTTTGTGATCAATATAATAAAGTACCAGTTGAACACTGCAATTTTCTCCTTCATCTTTACAGGATCAATACTGGGGCCAAAGCAATCGAATCACCCCATCCCTTAATATTGCTGGCTCTCTTACTCTTTTACTTGTTTCAGTCATTTGACTGCGGCCATGCTGGAGCACCACCTTTAGTTGAGCAAATTGACCCCAGGACTTATTC
>NC_068996.1:2535328-2560328 GCF_001194135.2 Octopus bimaculoides | reverse complement strand
TCCTTGTTTTATATACACATATATGTATAAATATTAAAAAAAAACGAACAAAAGCGCAATAGAAGGCAATATATATAACAGAAACCTAATGAATACGAATACATATATGTATCCAGTATCACAAACACAAGGTTTAGCTGTAACATGTATTTCCTACACACATTCTGGGCACTCTGCAATGGGTGTTCATAGTGCAACTGAATGCAAATATACAAGAGTTTTTCAAGGGATCATTCTATTTCCTTAGACAGGTAAAGGGGTATCCTATAAACTACATTAAGGTTATCATACTTTTGCTTATATTTACACTAAACTCTACCTGGAATATGCAAGCACATGAAGACATGAACATTAAAACAATGTTTATATATATATATATATATATATATATATATAGGAAGAAAATGTATGATTTAATGTGACCCATTATTAGTTATGCACCATCATCAATGAAATATTGCCACAAATTTCAAAAGACATTTAAATGTTTCTTAATTATAATTGCTTTTCATGTTGCATAATTTTTGTAAAAAAACCTTACTATATTTGATAAATAGTTAACTAAATGTCGTGACGCAAAATTTCTGTTTCTAATTGTCGTAATTCTTAGGTTAATTTTTTATTCTTTCATTATCTACTGTCGTCACCAATAGATGACTATCAAAATAGCTTTTCTTAGATTACATATCTTCTTAACGTTCTTTTTGTATGCATTCGTGTACTGGAAATATTTCCTAAGTTCACTTTGAACCTAACTAATTTTAGATTGCCTTGATCGTGTTAGCATGAATTTTCAGAAATATCATCATCATCATCATTTAATGTCCACCTTCCATGCTGGCATGGGTGATATGTTAATATAACAGAAACAATTATCAGATTTATTAGGTGAATCCTACAATTAAAGATTTGGTTTTCTCCACATGCATTTTTGTTACATGGGTCAAAACAACTGTAATGATCAATAAACATTCTTGTATCTCTCTCATCATATATTTACATATATGTGTGTGTGTGTGTGTTTATATATATATCATTATTATCATCCTTTAATGCCTGTTTTCACTGCTGGCATGGGTTGGGCAATATATATGTAGATATGTATGTAGATTTTGAAATTGAGTTTGTCTGCGTATGAATGTAGTAATACAAACCTATCTACACAAACTTAGACAAACACACACTTGAACACTCACATTCAACTAGAGCACGTGCACACACACACACACACACACAAACACACATACATACATTAACAATGTATTCACAAAGAATGGATCCTTTCACTTAAGCCATTAACACTACACTATAATTTAAATCCCCTACCCCACATTCAGTCACCATAATAATGTTAGTCAAAGTCCAGGGCAGTTAAGGGAAGGGTGAGATAATGTGAGAAGTTTGTTTAGTAGAGTGAGTGTGAATAAACCATTAACTTTGCATTACCTCCCATTCACCTAGACCTACTCTCCCAACCACCTAAAACACAATACTTCCTAGGATTATATGAGAAAGCACCTCTGTTATTTCAGAGATAATCTGTTCTAATTAACAACATTTGTATGCCAACAATTTTTTTTTTCTGTTTTTTTACCTAATAAACTCTGTTAGAAACTTCTGTTTGTCAGTGAGTGTCACATAGCAGATATAACATTAGCTGGTGGAGCCAGCTAGCACTAGAAGATGCTGGAACATGAAGAACTTGACTAAAAACTGGAAATAACCATTTCTCTTTTGGTGCACAAATTGTAATTCACTGGTAAACAGTCACAGCATAAGTAAGTTTGTGTACTCATAGCCAGGTGTATGTCTTAGGGAAATAAATAAATATATTTATACAAATTATACACATGCATAAATTTGTATAAATATGTGATACATATATGTGTGTGTGTGTGTGTGTGTGTGTGTGTGTGTGTGTGTGTGTGTGTGTGTGTGTGTGTGTGTGTGTGTGTGTGTGTGTATTCTTTTATTTTATTACTTGTTTCAGTCATTTGACTGCAGCCATGCTGGAGCATCACCTTAAAAGGTTACAGTCAAAAAAATTGACCCCAGGACTTATTCTTTGTACTTATTTTATCAGACTCTTTTTCCGAATTGCTAAGGTTTTTGGCCAAACTGCCAAACATATCAAGAATGGTTGTCAAGGAATAGCAGGTGGGGCAAACATACACACACATATACATATATATGACAAGCTTCTTTCAGTTTCTGTCTACCAAATCCACTCACAAAGATTTGGTTGGCCCGAGGCTATGGTAAAACACACTTCCCCAGGGTGTCACACAGTGAGACTGAACTCAGAGCCATGTGGTTGGGAAGTTAGCTTCTTACCACACAGCCCTGTCTGCATCATTTATTCAAAAGGGGCAAACAAGGGAAATTCTACACAATAACTCAAACTGCTAATAATAGCAGCCAAATTACCAAATCACAATCTCTATTAAAAAGAAAAAGATATTTGACATGATGTAGAATACTCTCTCAAAACACTGAGTGTTAAAATACCAGAGAACCATGCACAGGCAAGACACCTCACCCCAGATCCCATTCAGGTATGATGAATATCTATGTTTTGCCATGTTTGTGGCTTATTAACATTGTATACCCAAATCAAATCAGAGATGAATAATACAGCCAGTCCACAACAAATGCACAGAGTGTGAAAACTATCTGCTGGTATGCCTGGAGAATACATACATGAGAATAAATTTGAATATGAAATAGAGGCAGTGCTAATATGTTATATATATATAACACCATGCAACTTAGTCTAATGATATACTTTTCTGAAAACAAAGCTTCATAAACCGTATATGTTCTCACATATATTTCTCTTTCTAACAATTGAATTCGGCCATCACCATCATCACCCCTATGTGATCAAGAAGCCTGCTTTACAACCATGTATTCCATGTTTGGTCCTGCTGTACAATACCTACAATATACTTCATGCTATAACAACAGATGGACTTATGATTTATGAGCAGACTTTTATACGCATGGAAACTGTACACAATATATATTATATATCTGTTATACAAGGGGTTGCTGAAAAGTTCCTGGTTTTAAGGGCTTTGTTGGAGGACCAACCTTACAAGATCTTTTACAGGGCTTACAAAAACTGTATGAATCTGAAAGGGGAATATTCCCCTCTCACATTAATTAACTGATCCTCCTGTATTTTCGTTTATTCAAAGCCAGGAACTTTTCAGCGCATCCACTGTTGTTTTCGGAGCAAGAGGGTGAGAGAAGGAGAGTTATGGGGATGCAAACACACCAACACCTGTTGTCAAGCAGTGGTGGAGGACAGACACACACACATCTATGACAGGCTTCTTTCAGTTTTTGAATCCACTCACAAGGCTATAGTAGAAGATACTTGACCAAGGAGGCACACAATGGAATTGAACCTGAAATCATGTGATTGGGAAGCAAGTTTCTTACCTCACATCCACAATATCTATATCACTGCATATCTTTCACACATTTTCTTAAATGAGTAGAGAGCTTTGGTTTCTTTAGCCTCCCCTAGTAACTCAACTGGGTCACACAGTCAATTTTCTTTATGTTGCTTCAAGTTCCACCACCAGTTGGAAGCTCTGCAGTGACCACAGTTAGGAGCAGTAATCCAAATGATTGAGAATGAAAGTTCTCCATAGGAATAGCATGATATCCTTTCTTCTGGTTCAGAATGGTCTTAGAATCCATCCAGCTACCCGACTGTACAGTGTTGCCATCTTGGTAATACACGTGCAATGTTGCGTCATTACCCACACAGATTACCATGTCACACTGACTCACTATGGGATTATACTACCCACTGGTCCTGTGTATTCCAATTGTAGTTTGTTTGTGAACTGGTAGTGGAGTGCTTGAAACTTCTCAGCATTGAACTGAATGTTATTTGCATCAGCCCATTTGTGTATTTCATTCGTGTTGCTTTGCAGTTTTAGTATGTGACCAGGTGTGATGAGGGCACTCAGCCACATGTGATACTTTTCTATCATTTGCATAGTTGATGAGAGTGGCTCACTGTATAATTGAGTGCATGTCTGAGAGAGCCACCACAAACAGTAACGGTTCCTGTACTACACTGCGAACTGATGTCTCCCCAGAGGGCGCACCAGTGCCTACAGCTGTCTGACTTGTGTCATTCACAAAGCCATGCAGCCACTCTCCCAGTTTTCCAGTGATACCAAGGTCACATAATTTATGATATATCACCCCATGATCAACTTTGTCAGAGTTGAAATACATCACATCCACATGGAAGCCGTGTTGTGTGTGTGTGTGTGTGTGTGTGTGTGTACAAACAAGAGAAAAGTTACATAATACATGCAACAGATTTGAGGCCAGCAGAGCTAAAGATCTACTCCATCACCTGTTAGGGTTTCTCATTTGTTTGCCATGTTCATCTTCATCTCCAAAACAAACATACACAAAAAGTGTAAATGATTTCCTTCAAATGAATGCATACATAATATACAGTATACACAAATCAAGAAACTCTTTAAATACTCACCCTGGCTATGGAGGGACCGGAACAAATGCTGAGACATTCTTGACTTATTTGGTGTCTTTTTAAGCATTTCATCAACATCTTGCTTTCTCAGTTTTGTATGACCAATTCGAGCTGAAAGAAAAGGAAACAAAGAATATAAACATATAGTATATATTTGTTATATGCATACATATTCATTGTTATCAACATTATTTTGTTTGATATTCCAGATTTTTCCACTTAATCACAATAGCATGTATGTGTGAGTGTGTGAGAGTGATGGGGTGAGATGGAAAGACACGTGAAAGCATTGAAAAATAAGCGGAGAATTATGATGCCACACACATACTACACTGAGTAAAACAGTTGGCTAAAGAAGTGGAAAAAGTGTAGTGTTGAAAAGAATGTTTAGTTGTAATGTGTGATGGATGTGACAATTACTATGACAGGGTACTATGACAAAAGGCACCAAGTACACTCTGTAAAATTATTGGTAAATGAAAGAACATGCAGTCATAAAAACAAATACAACATGAAACACGCTAGCAAGATGTGACAACATGGGAGCCATCTAAGAAGGCAGAGACTCTCAATAAGAATTATCTTGAGCAGTAACTACCTATTACAGCATTGGAAAACAGGCATAAAAGGATCACAGACACAATAGTTAGGTACGTAAACAAAATAAGAGAACTTGTTATGTAACAAAAGGCCGAATATTTCCATTGCCAGTTATATTTGAGTATTTGCTATTTAAAAAAACAAACAAAACAATCAAGATTGTTTGGTGCAGTTGTGAAACTTAAGTAATGCATCCTTGAGCCAATGTTTTAAGCTGGATAGAGAGATGGATCGAAAGTGTGTGTGTGTGTGTGTGTGGCTATGATTAGGCTGGCTGGTAGACTGAAACGCTACTCTACATTTTCTATGACATGTAACCACTTCTTTAGACTAGTCAAAGTGAGTGAGCAAAGATACATTTCATCACTCTGATGATAGAAGTATCATGGAAAAGTGAGTGTATAAAGAGTAGGAAAGTAATAACAGTAATGATAATAATAATGGTAATAGAAAGGAAAATTATTAATACTACTATACCTCTTATTGCGGCTATTGCACTATACATGCACACAGTGGTTGGTGTCAGGAAGAGCATCCAGCCATAAAAACCATGCCAAAACAGACACAGAAGCATGGCATAGGCTCCTGCCTGGCCAGCTCTTATCAAACTGTCCAACCCATGCCAGTATGGAAGGAGGACATTAAACAATGATGATGATTACATATATATATTGGGACAAACAAGAGTACATATATTTTTTATTATCTTTAATTACAGAAAGTTACAAAAATGAATCACAGGCTAATAGTTTCACACACACACACACACACACACAGAGTAAATACAGAGAAGAGACTGGAATAACTGATGCTTGCCTAACCAGAGAATGATTGGTTTTGATACAGATGGCATTTCAATAAACCTTGTATAATATATGCATACTTCATCTGAACAAGAACATTTTTAAACTGTACACGCATTAGACCATTTATTTTCAGCATTCTCAAAGTTGAGTTGTATTTTCAATCAGAACTGATATTTTAACTTTCACCTCTCAGATCAATGAAATAAGAAGCAAATCTTATAAAAAAGAATGTCAAAAACTATTTCCATTGAAGACAAACACATTTTTTTACACACACACACATTTTATATATATATATATATATATATATATATATATATAATTGCTATATTTGCTGAGAGAGCAAGCCAGGAATAAACTAACAGATACGTAGAGAATTTGTTTCTGAAGAAAGAGGGAAAAAAATGTGAGAAAAAAACAGTGGTGGTATTATTCCCCCACTTAATAAACATAGAGCTAATCTGTGAAGTGAAGTTTGTTGTGCTGTAAAAACATTCTTACATCATGGACTAAACTTTGGCACCAGTCACGAAGTCTCCTACAGTGTACAGTTTTCAATATGTACATACTGATGTGTGTGTGTGTGTGTGCATGCATTGGTGTGAAGTTTGTGAGATTTTCAAAAATATTATTTCTAAAAATATGTCACAGTTGTACTCTAAAGAAAATACCAACGGTAAACTAGTCTAACTTAATATTTGACATGCAAAATGTGAAGAGACCGTCTTTTGTTTTTTTTTTTTTTACTAATATACACTAACAAACAATAAATAATGTTTATGAATAGGTTTTTTTTATCACAGCAAAAGATAACAAGAAAATGACTTTGACTGCATACTGTCTGCAATAAATCCATTAATTAATACCACACCTAATGTTATGCCGAAACATTGTTTAATTACAGTTAGACTTCATAGGAATATTTTGAGGTTTCTTTTAATACTAATCATTGCTTTACAGATTATTTAACTTTATTATTTGTAGATTAATATAATATTTTCTTAATTAAGATTTCACAAACATCTGTACCTCCAACTTGAGAGAAATTGGTTTTTAAACCCTTTAAAACAAAGTAAACAGAACAGATTTGATGTGACAGTGGAGAAAGGAATGGGTAAGACAAATATAAATAAATAACTATGAAAAAGGAAAGAAACATGACACATAAAACGGGGATATTAATCAATGTGAGTGATGACAAAATGTATTTCATTCGAAGAATTTAATAATGGTAACAGTGAACAATGCATCATTCAAAAGCAGAAGATTAGTGTCAAAGAAATGTAATATTTTTTGATAAATGATTCAATTTTTGGCAGTTAGTTCTCTTTATCACTTCAGATTAGATATCAATATTATGTAATAATGTAAGATGGTAAGCTGGCAGAGTGGTTAGCATGAGAAAACAAAATGCTGAGTGGTATTTCATCTGTCTTTATGGTCTGAGTTCAAATTTTGCTGAAATCAACTTTGCCTTTCATCTTTTTGGGGTGGTGGAGTCGATAAAATAAGTAGCAGTTGGGTACTGGCGTTGATGTTATTGACTTACCCCCTCCCCCAATATTACTGGCCTTGTGCCAAAATTTGAAACCAATATTATTTGATAATTATACTTTTTTTTTTAAATATAATTCAGAGAATTATAATATAATATATAAAATTATAATAACACCTTGAAACTAACAACTTAAAAAAAAAGGTTCCTATGCTAACATAGCTTCTTTCAGTTTCCATCCACCATATCTACCTGCAAGGCAATGTTTGACCCAAGGCTACTGTAGAAGACATTTGCTCAAGGTACCATGCAGTGGGAATGAACCCAGAACCATGTGGTTGAAATCAAGCTTCTTACCACATAGCCACACCTGTGCTTATATGAGCATAAATACAATAATTTTTGTTTACTAGAACAATAGCTAATTGTTTCTTTTTCCTTTTTCTTTTTTTTACTACTGGCCAACTTTTCTTAACATATCATGGTCAATAGTCTAGCATTTTCACAAACAAGATTCGCTGCTAGGTTCAATTTTTAAAAATGTGATGTAAAATGATGAGTAGCATCATGATGTAAATATGAGAGGAAAGACAGCACAGAAAATACAAAAAGATGAAAAAGAAAAAACTGCGACAGTCGAGTTGCGTTTAAATTCCTCATTAAGCACCAAAATGTGGCCTGAAATAACATCAAAATTCTATAATCATTATTACAGAACACAAGCCAAATTTCCTTGTCAATCAAAAGTAGAAACAAGAGTTGTTAAATAGGGACCAAGCTTAGAAAACATCTAATATGTTTTAATCATTATCATCAACATGGATACCAAATCACACAACTGACTATGAAGCCAATTAGCGATAAGCTTGAGATGCCAACATAGTCTAATTGATCAACCATTTAAAGGAGACATGCTACATGAAAATTCAGTGTATAGTTCACTCTATCTGATCAGGGAAAAATAAGGCAGAATATAAGAGCTTCTTTGAAATTTACCCAATGCCCACACAAGTAGTCAAATTTTAGCTCAGATTCCTGTCAAACTTAAGTAATAACAATAAGCAGCATAATTAATATAGAAAAGAACTAAATCATCTTAGCTCAGAAGGATTCATCAGGTTGTTCCAGAGCTGCTTCTTTAACGTCATCAAGTAGTTCCCCTCAATCTTGGCTGTCAGAATGTCTCCCTCGCGCCTCTTATTGAGTGGTAGCAAAAGACCTCATTCAGAACTAGCTTTCATGATGGCAACTCCCACATGCATCTCACTTGTCAATGGGCTGTATGCAATGTTTCAAGTAGCATGGACACTTCAAAAGCAGAACATCCTGCAAGACAGTGAGTGATCTGAAAGACCTGCCATGAGTGTCTACACCTGCTGAAAGTAGTGGATGTTCATGGAAACTGAACACCAATTAACTTGCTTTCAAAGGTAGCTTAATGGTGCAATATATAAAAGTAGGTATCACAAGGAATCTTTGAAAATATTTAAATATAATTTCTACTGTGCATTTTCTTGGAGAGCATACAAAAAGAAACATTGTGGTACTTCACTGGTGAAATTTGGGTGAAGTTTTAGGAAATATGAGAATTTGAATGGTCAGTGAAATGGATGAAATCTTTTTTTTATATCAAATTAAAGTGAAAACCTTCCTCTTCATAACAGTATTATTTTTAACATAACTCTAGTTATGGCACTCGAGCACATTGAATTAAAATGAAGGCTGCCATTCAATAGTCGAAAAGAAGAAGAAAAAACAGGAAATGCCAGGGTATTTGAGGGACCCTGACATGATATGTAACAGTTGGATCATCATCATCATCATCATCGTTTAACGTCCGCTTTCCATGCTAGCATGGGTTGGACGATTTGACTGAGGACTGGTGAAACCGGATGGCAACACCAGACTCCAATCTGATTTGGCAGAGTTTCTACAGCTGGATGCCCTTCCTAACGCCAACCACTCAGAGAGTGTAGTGGGTGCTTTTACGTGTCATCCGCACGAAGGCCAGTCAGGCGGTACTGGCAACGACCACGCTCAATATGGTGTATTTTATGTGCCACCCGCACAAGAGCCAGTCCAGGGGCACTGGAAACGATCTCGCTCGAAAATCCTACGAAAGCCAGTCGGATGGAACTGGCAGCGGCCACGCTCAAAATGGTGTATTTTATGTGCCACCCACACAAGAGCCAGTCCAGGGGCACTGGCAACGATCTCGCTCGAAAATCCTTACACATGTTACGGGCACAAGTGCCAGAAAGGCAACGCTGGGCACAGCTGCTATCCCGATTTCGCTTTCGCTTGCCCCAATAAATCTTCACAAGCTGAGCTTCATGTCCAATGAAGGAGTTCGATTTCACTTGCCTCAACAGGTCTTCGCAAGTGGAAGTTCAGTGTCCAATTTAACTCAATTTAGATTTCACTTGCCTCAACAGGTCTTCGCAAGTGGAGTTTAGTGTCCAATTTAACTCAATTTCGATTTCACTTGCCTCAACAGGTCTTTGCAAGTGGAGTTTAGTGTCCAATGAAGGAAGGAAGGTACGCATAAGTGGACTGGCTGAGGCCTTAGTTTTAGGTCTCATTTGGCTTGCCGGGTCTTCTCACGCACAGCATATTTCCAATTGGCAGAGTTTCTACAGCTGGATGCCCTTCCTAACGCATGAGAAGAAAGTTCACATCCAGAACTTTCAAATGATATATAATTTTCCTCAGGAGATATTATTTTCACATAAAAATGATGAAGCGAAAAGTGTGTTTTTTGCATGTTCAAACTGTGCTTGTCTCCATTGTATGGCATTCTATAGTGATCCCTATCAGAAACGGTCAAAATAAGTAGCAGATTGGAATGAGTACTATGATCAACTAAAAACCCTTGTAATGGTGCTGCTACATGGTCACAGTGACAAAAATGAAGCCAGTAAAAGACTAAATGAACAAACATTATGCAATAAAAGAATAAACATATATTCATTACAGGTATTTGCATAATATTGATGTTATAAAGAGGCAGAGATGAAATGCAAAACAATTAAAGAGGCCCAAGTAGGGAAGAGATTACATCAAAATCGCAACCAATTAGAAGGGTTGAAAATGATGTGCAATTTGCTCTCTAAGTTGCAGTGAAGAGATGATGTTACAAAATTAGTAAAAAAGAACAGAGGTTTACCTATTAAAGACATACTTGTTACCACTGTACCATTATGTAACAAATAGATACCATTTAAAATTAGAATAAAGAAAATAATTAAAGTGAATAAACAAAGTTGTGAATTAATAATTATCGAAGGAATGTGTAACCTGCTTGATAGATGTCATTTACTGATTATTATCAAATGTTACATTTCATTTTTCTTATGCCTAGGTCAGAGGAAGGATAAGGTCTCCATGACTGCTGGACATATTCATCCTCAAACCTGGATTAAATGTTTGTAACCGTGTAGACTCAGTTAAAGATATCCAAAGTAATAATGATAATTATGTTAAACCAGTCAATGGATTAAGCTTATTACCTACAAAATTGCATAGTGTAGCAAGTGAACAGGAAGATCATTGATCACTGAACTGAAACTCATAACAGTTTTGATCCTTTTTTCTTTAATTTTTAGTATCCTGTCATACCTATTTGTATCGTTTACTTGTCAAGCTGGGAAGGATTTGTGTGAGTTAATGAAATAAATACCAGTAATCTACTGGAGTCATTACCAGGTACTATACTATTCACCTATAAAGATTAGGACTGTGTCTCATTAAAATAATCACTAACACCAATAATAGCAAGAAAGTTGTTTGGTCAGTGTTGGCTCAGTGCTGAACAACAGCTACTAAACCAAAGGTTATCATCATCATCGTTAACTTTTACCTTATCTTCATAATCATTATCATTGACATGTTTAATATATATTAATTTATACACAATGCTGTGATTGTACATATATATTCAAAACAATATCTTGCTATGACAATTTCTTTCATGCACTAATTCATCTATAAGGCCCGATTTTTTAATATATAACTAATGGAATTAGAATAGAGACTATTGGTGACCTGCTTTAGTGAAGTCAGTTTGCTTAGAAGCTGAAATGGAGATTTTTCTGTAGCATAAGGGAAATAAATTTTTAACAAAGTAAGGCATAGTTTTTCATCAGGTCTGAACATAGAATTTTCCTTTTCTATTATTTCATCTCACAACCAGCTGGAAGTTGTCTCTGTACCCTGTAATGCAAACTACTGTCTGCATGGTCATTTGACTTCCTGGAAATAAAAGCCAAAGCTCCCTCAAATATAATACACACATACAAAAAAAAAAAAAGAAAAACAGAACAAGATATTCGGTAATCTAGTCCTAGAAACACTGCCTGAAATAAATATGAAATGGTCACAGCTGGAATGCTCATTCAGAACTCACCTGGGGCCAAGCAACAACAATCATAACATATTTATAACAATTTAAAGCTTAATATACAGCTGTTATTCTTTGGCCTAATTCTACCCCAACTAGCATAACTATGTCCTTTGTCACATCATCCATTTAAATAACATGTTCAGGTAAGTACAACAGTCCTTGTTGAATACATCTATCATCTTCAATATACAGTAAATGCCTATTACTATTTTCTGTGAATTTGTAAAGTGCTGAACACATGATGTATAACAGCACACCCTCCTTTTCTACATTCTAAACATGGTCACTTCCTTAATGAAAATTTCTGCAAATAATAAAAAAAATAGTGTGTTTTATTTACAGTGTTTTATGTATTTCTGTTTATAGCTAACTTTATAACTGTAAGCTAATTTTTGACCCGTTAGCCTATATTAGTAACTTCCCAATCTGAAAACTGATACAGCAGACTTATGCGTTAGGCTTTCTCACACATACCTTCAGACCTCTTCATTCAATTCTTGACCCTCCGTGACTTCAAGGCTCCCTGACTGTAGAAGCTTTGACAAGCATTTATTCTTGAAGGCTTTTATAAGCATTTTGATATTAAAAACAAAACTACAAAAATCATGTTTTCCAAAATGCATTTTGATAGACTCTACCATAAAGCTCAAATTCTTTACTGAATAAGCAAAGCATACACTTCTCTAAACCCTCAACATAAATCTGAAAGTTATTCCTAAGAAATTTTACTCAAATTAACTTCTTGCAATTCACTGAAAATCAAAAAAATTTACTCTGAGAAAACTTATTATTTGATAATGATATTACCTCAATGAAAATAAAGAGTATGTATTCTGAAACTGTAAAATAATCCAAAAGTTTATTTTATCTATGATAACTTAAATTTAATACTAGCTCTACTATTAAAATCTGTTTCAGGAGACTAGGAGCTCTCAGATTTTTTTCTTCTAGTGTATCTCTTCATCATGGTTGGCATATCTAGCTTAAAGAGTATCGTGTAAAATGGCCATGTGCCACAGAACAGACATGTATTATTTGTGGTTAATTTTGCCTTTCGTTCTTCAGATTTGATAAAATAAAGAAAATACTAATTCAAGTACACACACACACACCAAAAAAAAAAAAAAAATTCTGATATCATTCCATAAAAGAAATCAATTCCAAAACTTTTTCAACAAGTAATTCAATTGTTGACATGGTTTCAAAAATGCACCTCTGTATCCTTTTCAATAGAAGTATACAGAGGTGCAGAATATTTGCTTTCTTTTATAAGTATTGCTGAAAACCTTTGCTCCCAACAATAAATGCAGCAAGCTAGACACTGTATATAGTTTATAGACAAATGAGTTGTGTTTAATTGATTACAATGACTTCACAAATCCAATATTTTACAAATTTTGTCAACCTTGCAATTACTCTTGCACATTCTAGTTTGAGAATCTCTGTTTTACATTTAATAACTTACTTCCTGCATTATGTCCACTTTCTGTAAGAGCTTCCATCATTCAGTAATAATTAATCATAATAAGTTTAATCAGTGAATGAGGAAAACATCATTCACCAAGATCTGACTTTGGCCTTTTCAGCATTAAAAACTTCCTCAGCTCTGCTGACCCTTTATTCTCCTTTACCATTTTTTTATGACTGTTTGTTTTACCCAAATCAGCACTTACCTAGAAAAGCTCCACTCACAGCTGTCCTAGCTATAAGAACTGCATCTTTTTACTCTAAACATAACATATTCTAGGACCACATTATTAAACGGCCTCTAACATTTTACTCTTTTTCTTGACCAAAGTTCTTATGAAATAAACTTATTTGGGTTTCATGTCATTTTAAAATAATCTAGCATTTGTAGGAATTTAAAAAAGTAAATTATCTTTTTCATTAACAAACTGGTGTTAGGAATATAAATTCACAAAAAATTTCTTACATAAAATTATGAAAGGTTTTAATTTAAATAACATTTTAAAATGAGAATCTTGTGTTATTGGTGCTTTCACGTAAGATGCTGTGAAAGGGTCAACACAGTTGAATCTGCTTTGAGGGTTTCTAACAGATCAAAAGATTACACAGAGGTTTCCTTGCAGACTTTACTGCTTACACTGTCTGCTAAAATTTTTACTTGCCTTGTGTGGATGTAGTTAATTAAATGAAGCGCTTAACAAGTTTTGTAACTGTGATCAATCCCTCATTTTTTGTTGGAGAGCATGTCATGCTATCCTAAAATTTTGTAATTAAAAAAGGAATTGCCTACTTGAAAGACAAGCTTTATGAGCTTCCAAAAAAAGATTTAGCCATGACATTGACTTTACAAGCAATCAAGTCTAAAATGTTACTCCATTGAAATGATGATTTATTATATCAGCATAAAGCCAGATATATATACAGAAGGGTATAAGTATTGAATTGATCCCTCTATTTCAATGGTATTTATTTTAATGTTACAAGAGGAAATTACAAAAAGAAAGAAAAGCAAAATTTTAAAAATTCTAGCAGCATCTGAATTCTAAACACTGTCATTTATTTACTGCAGAACTCAACTGTTTCACTCAACTTACTGACTTTGTTTCTTTGATTTATTATTTTTTAATTGAATTTACTTATTTAATTTCAATGCTCTCAGTGACCAGAGAAATATGCAAGTTTCAAACAAAAAGTTACTTGGCTGAAATTTAACCACCAAATGCAAAATTAATAATTATAAATTTCAATAACATTTAAGAACTTGCACAATTCCACACTCCCTAAAATATTCAAAGATACCATTGAAATTGCTAACCTTTAAAAAACAAATAAAAAAAAAATTTTTTAATTGTTAAATTCCAAAAGGAATTCAATTCATAATTTGTCTGTAGACTGAAAGTTCTAAAAGTTGAAAAAAAAATTTGTTTTGCAGTATATCTCTATATTGCTTTCATTGAAGTGAATGTTACCATGCTGGGATAGTTCATTTGGGACTGAAATACAAGATCCTTAGATAGGAAATAAAATGAGTTTTGCAAAAAGGAAGGGGAGAAGAGAAAAGAGTAAAATTACAAAAGGGACAAGAAGTGAAATTTTAAAGGGACGGAACACAAAATTGCAAGCAGAATAAAACAGTAAAGTTAGTTCTATTTATTTATATTTAATATATATTATTGTATATTTACTTGTAATGCTAAAAGAAATGACAGATTAAAACAGAATGACTTGTCAATAAAGACAATTAATTACATCTTATGTATCAGGAATCAAGGTTCATTATTTCAAAGATATGCTTCAGATTGCATTAACGAATGTAAGAAGTTCATTCCCAACATGGGTTCAGTTCTGCAGTGTGGTACCTTGGGCAGGTGCCTTCTACATAACCTAGGGCTCACCAAAATCCTGTAAATGAATTTGGCAGATGGAAAGTAAAACAAAAACAAAAAAAAACAATTTTTAATTAAGTGTGTGCATGTAAGCATGAGCACATACATGTGTCTGTGTGTTTGTTTACATTTGAGCTCTACAAAAGTTGCCCAATGCAGGCAGTGTTGATGCCATTTCTACAGTCATCAAACAACCTGCAGCTTCACACCTTCAACAGCATGTGAAATAAGACTTGCCAACAAGAAAGGTATCTGGCTGTAAAACCATGTCTTTAAAAACTATATTTCTTTAACCCATGCTAGCAAAATGAATGAACATTCAAAGAAAAAAAAAGACATATATTCAGGGGCATACATAAAAAACATACCAATAAACACAGATATATATACCATGAAGATATGCATCTTCAAAATTATTATTTTAGGTCTATTGAAGGCAGCGACCTGGCAGAAATATTAGCACACCAGGCGAAATGCCTAACAGTAACTCATCTGTCTTTATGTTCTGAGTTCAAATTCCACTGAGGCTGACTTAGCCTTTCATCCTGTCGGGGGGGGGGGGTCAATAAATTAAGTACCAGTTGCGTACTGAGGTTGATCTAATCGACTAGCCCCCTCCCACAAAATTTCACGCTTTGTACCTAGAGTAGAAAAGATTATTTTGGGACTATTTTTGTATGCTTGCATGGTTTCAATGTAACCTGCAAATGATAGGGGTCTTGTTGTAATGTTATAATATTCAGCATCCTTAGATTAACCTTCACTATTTCTTCCAAGGTTTACTCTTCTGCAAGGTTCTTTTAGAATGATTTCCACTTCTTTACTGTATCAAATATCTGTAGCAACTTAGTCTTCTGTCTTCAACATTCCATTTAATTACTCTTATACATATGTCTGATTCATTGTTTGTGCTTATTAATATTACACATTGAATGGCAGTTACTCCATTTTGCTTCAATTTTCATACAACATTTATATTCAACACCCATTGTTTGTTATCATGCAACACCTTACTTCATTCATGAGATTAAAATAATCAGTCCCTCATTTGGAGAAAGAATCTTTATGTTACATACAAGGGTGATAGTTCCCTGAAATTAGGTTATTATGCTTTCAATACAAAAGCTGTCAATTACTTTTAGGGATCTCTACCAAACATTTGGATGAATTTGAGTTCTCAATGCTAACTACTCTTTTAGACATGAAATCTTATTTCTCTATCAGTCAGCCTGTGATCCCATAATATCTCTTGTACAATCATAGCTTATACTGGATGTAACACATGGAATTCCTACCTACTCGATTTCTGCATATTGAAATTGGTCACTCCCCACATGGCATCAGGATCCTGTCTTTCTGTAACTAAAACTTTTGTCAGTTCACATTGAAACCTCTCAACCGTAAGTTTTATTTCCTGTCTGTTAGGAGAATTATGTCACCAGCATTCAAGTTTCATGGTGTACCAGTTTATACTTTTCTTTTATGATCAGGTGAGTCAAATTTTGATATTGCTCACTCACCTTGCTGACAACATACCTGTACAATGCACACAAACCATTCATCTGTGACAAACCTAACTACATGGTACAATACTCTGCAAGTCATCAAAGATTAGTTCCTTGCTAAGAACTTTTATACTTGCCTCAAAAAGAGGACCAGTGGCATCATGGCACAAACAAAAATGGTATTCTATCTAAGTTAATTGTTTTTCTCTAATTACTTGTACTACAGCTCTTTCTTTATTAACTGGCTTCAATAGTTTTAAATTTCTGTGGTTACTTCTTTTAAAAAACATCACTTTCACACTTCCAGTAACTGATAATGGTAATACTAAATCAGTTATTGGAAATGATCTTCATTTATATTTCCTGACTAAGTGGTAGATGCATACCTTAGTTCAAAGGATATATTCAACATCTCAACAACTATCTTCGGTCATTCACCTGCTTTTCTTACTTTCATGTCCTCCAATGAAATTTCAGCCATCACTTTTAATAGCTGGTTTATTTATTGGGTTTGCTTAGGATAATTCTTTTATCTCCTATATATTCTCTTCCTTCTGTATCCTCTTGTATTTCCATGCTGCCTTCTCAAATATTAGTGTCAATGAGTGTACTAATACCATTTTCAACAATGATATTCAGACTCATTGTCTTACAAACCAGGGCAGCTCAGGCCTCTAACCCATGTGTTACCAACATGAAAAAAAAACACTAGACTTCTTTCTTGATAAGTATACCTAATGTCTAACTTCCCTTCTAATTACCACATACTGTTTCTTATTTTAACCCCCCCCCCATTCTTTCAAGCCTATCTCTAAGATATTATGAGTCTATTTATCATATAATTTCACTATTATATCACCTATCTGATTAAAACCTTACTCCATCCATAGATTTGGTCCATGGCTCACCAGGTTCTGTTTTAACCATAAGACTACAACTCCAAGCGATGTATATACATATTAAAGGGGGTAATGCATATGAAATATATCAGTGAGCTTCAAAACTCTAAACTCTGATAAAAGTGATATGTTTCTAACATTCAAAGTTTTATAATTGTCGTATTGAAACAGAACCTACATTTTTCCCAAGACTACATTCAAAGTTACACACACACCCATGCAACGAGTAGATCTAGAAAATAAAACTCCAACTCCTTCATGGGATACAATTTTATTATTTCCTTCATATTCATCATATACTTCAGAAACATAATTGTAACAAGTGCTTGCTTATCATACTGGGACCTTTTGCTTTTTTTTTTTTATGGTGATTGATGAAATTGTAAACTTTCTGTACAAAAAAAAAAACCTAAGAAAACAAGAATTTTAAAATGCATGCGTGTGTAAATATAGATATTTTAATATGTGAGTATCTCTACAGAGAAGTGTAACTATATATGATTATTGTAAAAATAATATTAGTTATACTGAAGTTATAGTTCTTCAACCCCAAGAGAAAAAGTGCTGACAACCATCCATCTTGCTCCTATTTACATTCAAGGATTTTGCGTAAAAAAAATATGTAACACCCAATGCACTCAAATATTATTCAACTAAATTTTTTTTTTTAAATGTCTTAGAAACAATTGTTGCTGCTGCCACCCCTTTCACAATCACCACTACTACCACTATCATATATTTATGCAAGTGATCATCATCATCATCATCATCATCATCATCATCATCATTATTATTGCTTAACATCCATTTTCCATGCTGGCATGAGTTGGACAGTTTTTCATGAGCTGGCCAGCTGGGGAGCTGGTCAGACTCCAATTACCTGTTGTAGCAGAGTTTCTCTGGCTGGATGCCCTTCCTAATACCAACCACTTAACTGAGTGCACTGGGTGCTTTTTACTTGCACAACAACAATAATAACAATAATAATAATAATGTATGGACAGGCTATTGATACCATCGGGGGAGGTTATGAAGTAGATAGGAGAGATGGGCTATAAGTACTTGAGGATTTTGGAAATGGATAAATTGATGGAGAAAGAAATGACAGAAAAATTTAAGATTGAGTACATGCACAGACTGAGACGGATCCTTAAGTCGAAATTAAATGGGCGGAATAAGATTGAAACTATCAACACCTGGGCAGTTTCATTCCTTAGATATGGAGCCGGGGTAATCGCATGGACAGTAGACAAACTAAACAGTTTAGACAGAAAGACAAGGAAGTTACTAACTAGACATGGGTCACTCTACCCAAAAAGTGAGACAGACAGACTGTATGGACCAAGAAAAAGAGGGAGAAGAGGACTTATTGGATGTGAACACAGCATTAGAGCAGAAGAAAACAACATAGCATAGCATGTAAAAAATTCCACAGAACCACTATTATTGGAAGTAAGACGGTCAGGCTTATGTAGGATGAAAGATTGCAAAGATAAAGATCTGTACAAGCACTTGAGAATGAATGACTGAAAATAGGTGGATAAAGAAAAGAATGCATGGTCAATTTCATAGGGATGTTGAAGATAAGACAGACAGAGAAAAAGATGGCTATGGATGACTAAAAGTGATTAAAAACCAGAAACGGAGGCTCTAATCTGTGCTGCCAAAAAGCAAGCATTAAGAATGAATTACATAAAATACAGAATAGACAACACATCAGGAAGTGATAAACGCAGAATCTGTGGACAAAACGGTGAAACTGTATGGCATATTACCAACCAATGTACACCACTAGCCCAGAAGGATTATAAGAGACGCCACGACAATATAACCAGGCTTGTTCATTGGACACTTTGCAACAAGTATGGACTTGACAGAGTAAAAAATTGGTACAACCACAAACCTGAAGGCATTATCAAAAATGATAATGCAGAGATCCTATGGGAGTTTATGCTTCAGAGCAATCATGAGACAGAAAATAGGAAGCCAGACAGTGTTAATTGAGAGAGAAAGCAAACTATGCTGGATCATAGATATAGCATGCCCAGCTGACAACAAGGTATGCGATAAGGAAGAAAGAGAAGTCAATAGATATGACAGGTTAGCTTGGGAGGTTAAGCAGTTGTGGTGACTGTAAAACTGGTAGTAGTACCAATAATTGTCGGAGCCCTGGGAACAGTGAGTAAAACTCTTGAGAAGTACATGGAACAAGTAGGGGCTGCAATAAGGGTGGAGCACTTGCAGGAAACAGCACTGCTTAGAACCATTTGGATGGTGCTCATAAAATAAAGGGTGTTAGCTTAGTTCACTAGTAGTGAACAACTGACACTGTAGTACATCTCCAACGTTAGGAGCTGTGCAAAGACAATAAAATAATAATAATGGTTTCAAATTTTGACACAAAGCCAGCAAGTTCAGGGAGAAGGGGTAAGTCAATTACATCAACCCCAATATTCAACTAGTAATTATTTTTTCAAGCCCAGAAGGATGAAACATAAAGTCAACCTCAGTGGAATTTGAACTCAGAATGTAAAGATTATCAAAATCCTCCTAAGCATTCTGCCAGGTGTGTTCACAATTCTGCCAGCTCCCTGACTTAATAATAAAAACAATAATAAAAATAATAATAATAATAATCCTTTCTACTATAGGCACTAGGTCTGAAATTTTGTGAGAGGGGACTAGTTGATTACATCGAACCCAGTGTTTCGCTGGTACTTAATTTATCGACCCTAAAAGAATGAAAAGAATGAAATACCACTAAGCTTTTTATCTGGCAGGCTAACAATTCTGCCAGTTCACTGCCATAATAATAATAATAATAATAATAATAATAATAATAATAATAATAATAATAATCCTTTCCCCTATAAGCACAAGGTCTGACATTTTTGTAAAGAGGGTGCTGGTCAAATACATCAACTCCAGTGCCCATCTGGCATTTATTTTATGAACCCTGAAAGAATGAAAGGTAAAATCGACCTTGGTGGAATTTGAACTCAGAATGTAAAGACAGATGAAATACCACAAAACATTTCGTCTGAAGTTCACCGGTTTTAATAATAGTAGCAGTTTTTAGTGATAAGTGCCCAACAGGGCATAAGGCACACGCTAATGTACTAATGGAGTGGCAAGCAGAATTACAACATGATTATTACTATTGTCATTGTTATCATTCAAATAATGGCAGAATCGGTAACACACAAGAAAAAATGCATATTAATATTTCTTAAGGTTAATGTGGCAAGCTGGTAGATTCCTTCGCATGTCGGACAAAATGCTTAATGGCATTTTGTCCATCTTTACATTCCGTCAAGGTCAACATTGACTGTCATCCTTTTGGAGTCAACAACATAAGCTGGGATCGACATAAGCGAATTACCACACATTGCCAAAATTGCTGGCTTTCTGCCATAATGTGAAACCAATATTTCTATAGGTTCTTTACTTTCTGAATTCAAAAGCCACTAAAATCAACTTTTCCCTTCATCTTTTGTGGGTTGATAAAATAAGTACCACATCAGCACTTGAGTTAATGAAACCGACTATCCACCCCATCTAAAACTATTGAGCTTGTTCCAGAATTTGAATAAGGATTATGCCCCTGGGGTCAACTTTGCCTTTCAAGGTCGGTAAAGTACCAACTGAGCATTGTGATCCATTTAATAGACTCAGCTCCTCACACTGAAACTTGCTGGCTTTGTGCCGAAATTTGAAATCATTATTATGATAACAGTATCAAAAACAAGGAAAGAGGCTAGCAATTTTGAGGGAAGGGGTAGATAAGTGATACTACTGATCCTACGACTTGACCGTATTCTGTCAACCCTGAAAGATGAAAGGGCAAGCTGACCTCTTTATATTCTGCTTTCAAAAAAGCAGGATTTGAAACCAGTGCATAAAGAGCAGGAATGAATGCCGTGATGTAGTTTTACTGATGCTGCAATAAACTCAATCAGACTTTGATCTCTAAAGTTCAAAAATAGGAGGAATGAAGATAAAAATGCTATTAGGGGCTTCCAGTTGAGCTCCATCCCAGACAGAACAGTGAGTTAAAATACTGGGCTTTGAAACCAAACACTGACAGAAGAAGGAGACAGTCAAAAATTAAATAAATAAACAAATATATTGGAAACAATTGAAAGCTTGCAAGAAGAATGTTTCTTGAAAGATATTTCTATAAGCGTTCAATATAAGGTGTATTCCCCTCCTCCAACTATTTCTCTTACACACACACACACACATATATATATAGATAAAGGTAAGTATCACTACTTGAAATATCAAAAATATATACTTATGTAGTATATATGCAATATAATAACAACAATTTGTAGATAAATGTGATGTATATAAAGGCATCAAAACAGATTACATTTTCTTCTGTTATTCAACCTAAATCTATGCAAACTAAAGTTTCATGCACCAGCTTCATAGAGAGTCTGTCTGCAATCAGGATATCCCAGGAGTGCTCTGTGACTGACAAATGCAGAAACTGTTGCAGAATCTACATACTAAGAGATAATTCACAACGGGTCACTCCAATTTTGTTTCAGAACATTTCCCAAAGTGATAATTTGATCTGTTGACCCTTTTGTACATGATGAAAACCCAGACTCCTCATATTGTCCATGAAGAGAATTTTTCTCTTGAGAAAATTTCAGCAATATATTTTCATGTCTAAGTGTATATGAACATCCTAAACATAATTGTACGCACCTGTATTTGATTTATTGCTGTATAGTGCAGCTCCAGTTAGCTACTTCCAGCTTGACAAAGCTTTCCTCAAACCAAAGGGGTGGAAGGATAGCCAGAGTAGCGAGGTGTATATATGTGTGAATGAGTGTGTAACTTTATAAGAATATCTGTATGAATGCATGCACAAAAACAAACATGTATGAGGGTGTGCACACATGCACATGTATTAATGCATACATGCATAGATACATACATGAGTGTGTATTTATGTGCATATATGCAAATATACAAGGGGATGGGGCTGAAAAGTTCCTGGTTTGGGTTAAAAGAAAATACGAGAGGTATCAATTGATTATGATTTTATGCAACATATCCTCCTCTTGGATTCACACACTTATTGTAGTGGTACTTCGGTTTTTCTAAGCCCTATAACAGAACTTGGAGCGTTGGGCATCTGACCAGGCCTTTCACAATACCCTTAAGGTCAAGAACATTTTTCAGCAACTCCTTGTATATATGTGTGTGTGTGCACGTGCATGTGTCTATATGTGTATGTGTGTGTGTGTTTGTATAAATATATGTTTGCGTAATATCTGCATTTCTAGTATAAGAACAAGCTATTTTTAGTGGCTAGAAAAGATTGCTAAATACCTGTAGATGATAACACAAAAGATGCAGAAATGCAGGCAACCTACAACTCAATAATATCATTCACAGCTCAAAAGAGTATTTTCCACATTTATCTATTAAGAGAATTTTCTCTCAAGACAATTTCTACAGAGTTTGTATTTTGCCATTCAAATGTTTGAAGACATGTTAAATATAATTGTACATGCCTATCTATCCTTATCATCATCATCATCACCAACATGCTCGCCTAGGTTGGACCCGTTTGATAGAATTTGGCAAGCCACAGAGTTGCACCAAGCCCCAATCCACTTTACAAAGTGCACTGGGTGCTCTTTTTGTGGAATCAGCATTAACAAAGTTGCTAAGGAACAGGAAGAAAGAAAAAGAGCAGGGAATGGAAAATAAAGGAGAAAACAAAACAAAAATCCCCATGACTATATTTGAGGCAGGGAGTGTTTGAGAGGGGATCTATCCCAGGTGTTGAGAAGTTATAAAGGTGCAGCAAGAACAAACCTAGATAGCTTGTGATAGAGATACAAGGCTGAGTGGTTGGAAAGCTGGGAAGAAGACAGAAGTGGTGGTGAGATGCTGGAGAAAGGTGGGGGATGTTAGGTGATGAGATGTGGGGCAAAAGCTAAATGGGGGTAGGGCAGAGAGAGAGAGAGAGAGAGAGAGAGAGAGAGAGAGAGAGAGAGAGAGAGAGAGAGAGAGAGAGAGAGAGAGAGAGAGAGAGAGAGAGAGACCCATATGCAAAAATATATCCAAGTTTGTTTTAGGATATTATTTTTGCTGCAATGGCTAGGTCTTCTTCAGCAGAGCACATTGCCAATCTTGTCAGTCCTTTTTAATCTATTCAGCAGCATGAGATCAGATTTCACAACTTCATCCTGTGCTTTCCTGGGCTTACCTCTTCTGCAAGCTGCATCTAGTTTAAGCAATCAACACTTCCACATACAGCTTTCCTCTTTTATATGCATCACCAGTGCATCCTCTCTCTTGCATTTTACATCATTTGATTCCTCTTATATCTAATATATATATATATATATATATATAAAGTGTAGTATATTGCCACTTAAGTGTGGCTGACCCCTAGGGGTGGATGTTACTGTTGCTTTTAGCCCCAGGAGGACATCTCCTCCAGCTGGCTTATCGACACACTACTGTGTCCTGTTTGCCAAGGGAAGTTATCCCTCTCACCACGATCTATAGCACGAACGGACCCGGGTTTCAGGGTTATTTCCCTTTGTCGGCGTTTGATAGCCACTGATCCTTGGTGAGAGAGACAAAATCCTGGCAATCTTATATCTACTTTTCCAGTGAAATTCTTCACTGATATCGAAAAGGTGAAAACAAGCAATGTTAATTCTCTAAATGAAGTATTAACAGTAACTGCACGATAAAGAGTACTATATTGCCACTTAAGTGTGGCTGACCCCTAGAGGTGGACACAGTAGTGTGTCGATAAGCCAGCTGGAGGAGATGTCCTCCTGGGGCTAAAAGCAACAGTAACATCCACCCCTAGGGGTCAGCCACACTTAAGTGGCAATATACTACACTTTATCGTGCAGTTACTGTTAATACTTCATTTAGAGAATTAACATTGCTTGTTTTCACCTTTTCGATATCAGTGAAGAATTTCACTGGAAAAGTAGATATTATCTTGGTGTGTTTTGGGTGGCATGAGCTAAAAAGGAAGTATTGTTGTTTGTCTGTAGGTTTGTGGTAGATGTTGGTTGTGATTTGGTTATTAGGTGTTTTTATAATTAAGAGATCAAGAAAAGGGAGATGATGTTTGCTGAATTCCATAGTGAATTGAATGCTGGGATGTATGTTGTTAAGTATAGATTTGAATTCTAGAAGTTTTTCATAGGATTCCTTCCATATGATGAAACAACCATCCAAGTATCTTTTCCAGTTATCCATTAAATAGATGTGAAAAAGGTGTCCAAATTTCTGGCGTGAGATTTCATATAGTGATAATTCAAAAAAACCCATTATGAGGTTCGCAAGGACTGGTGCAGCTTTGGTACCCATCGCGATACCACATTTTTGGCGAAAGTATGTGTCTGCAAACAGGAAGTAAT
>NC_068996.1:2528195-2534300 GCF_001194135.2 Octopus bimaculoides | reverse complement strand
TCTTTATTAAAATATGCTTCCAGTTTAGCATTCTGCCTTATTATTTTTCCTTTTCCTATTATTTCTCCACATGCGGTTAACACAACCCCACTATTTACTGACTTATATATATATATATATATGTATATATATATATATATATATATCTCATCATCATCATCATTTAATGTCCACTTTCCATGCTAGCATGGGTTGGACAATTTAACTGAGGACTGGTGAAACAGATGGCTACACCAGGCTCCAATCTGATTTGGCAGAGTTTCTACAACTGGATGCCCTTCGTAACGCCAAGCACAGAGTGTAGTGGGTGCTTTTACGTGCCACCAGCACGAAGGCCAGTCAGAAGGTACTGGCAACAGCCACACTTGAAATGGTGTATTTTACGTGCTACCTGCACAGGGGCCAGTCCAGTGGTACTGGCAACAAACTCGCTCGAATGTCTTTTCATGTGCCACTGGCACAAGTGCCAGGAAGGCGACATTGGTAACGGTCATGCTTGAATGGGGCTATTTATGTGCCGCCTGCACGGAAGCCAGACAGCTGGTGCTCTAGCACCAATCACGCTTGGACGGTGCTCTTAGTGATTTACTGGTACAGGTGCCATCACGATTTCGCTTTTGCTTGCCCCAACAGGTCTTCGCAAGCCGAGTTTAGTGTTCAATGAAGAGAAGTTGGCATGGGTGCCAGTCTACAAATTTAGTTCGATTTCGATTTCACTTGCCTCACCATGTCTTTGCAAGCAGAGTTTTGTGTCCAATGAAGGAAGGTACACATAAGTGAGCTGGCTACACCCCTGGCGGAGGCCTTGGATTTACGTCTCACTTGGCTTGTCGGGTCTTCTCACGCGCAGCATATTTCCAAAGGTGTCGTCAGAAGTCATCGCCTCAGTGAGGCCCAATGTTCGAAGGTCGTGCCTCACCACCTCATCCCAGGTCTTCCTGGGCCTACCTCTTCCACAGGTTCCCTCAACTACTAGGGAGTGGTACTTTTTCACACAGCTATTGTCATCCCTTCTCGCCACATGACCATACCAGCGCAATCATCTCTCTTGCACACCACAACTGATGCTTCTTAGATTCAACTTTTCTCTCAGGGTGTTTACACTCTGTCGGGTATGCACACTCACATTATACATCCATCGGAGCATACTGGCTTCATTCCTTGCGAGCTTACGCATGTCCTTGGCAGTCACGGCCCATGTTTCACTGACATGTAGCATGGCTGTTCGTACACATGCGTCGGAAGCTATCATATATATATATAGATACACACACACGTGTATAGAAATATATATATACACATATATATGCACAAGCATATATATTTACTCATATACACACACATACATACATACATATATACACACACACATATATGTACACATATATATTACAAGTGATGAAAGTTATGGAGAGGGTTGTAGCCCAACTAATTAGGAAGAGAGTTGGTCTAGAGGAGATGCAGTTTAGTTTTGTGCTGGGGAGAAGCACCGGACATGATATATTTCAGTTAAGGCACCGGCAAAACATGTACCTAGCCAAAAATAAACCCTCGTACTTGGCTCTTGTTGACATGGAGAAAACCTTTGACGGGGTCCCCTGCTCCCTTATCTAGTAGTCAATGAGGAAATTAGGGATAGATGAATGGTTACTGAGAGCTGTACAAGCCAAGTACATGGATACTGTCAGTAAGACGAAGGTTGGCAATGAGTATAGTAATGAATTCAGGGTATAAGTAGAGATTCACCAAGGATCAGTCCTCAGCCCCCTCTTATTGATCATAGTCCTTCAGGCAATAACAGGAATTTAAGACAGGCTTCCCCTGGGAGCTCTTCAATGCTGATGTTCTTGTTCTTATAGCTGAATTACTACCAGAACTAGAAAAGACATTTCAGGTATAGAAACAAGGACAAAAGCCATGGGGCTTTAGAGCTAATTTAGCAAAATTCAAAGTTCTAGGAAGTAAGAAAGAGGACAAATCACAAATGCCTCCAAGTAGATGACTCTGCTTGGTTTGTAAACAAGGCATAGATAGAAACCCCATAAGATGTACCCAGTGTAGGCTATGGACACATAAGAGGTGCAGCAATATCAGAGGAAGATTAACAGGGAAAATAGCTTTTGTGTGTGGAAGATGCACAGGTACAATAAATACTGACAATGTACAGAAAATAGATTCCATTATCTAGGTGATCAAGTTAGTAGCGGAGGTGGATGCTCCGAGAATATAGCTGTGAGAATAAGAATGAGGTGGGCAAAGTTCAGAGAGCTCCTACCTCTGCTGACAACAAAGGGCTTCTCCTTCAGAGTGAAAGGCAAATTGCATGATACCTATGTGCAAACAGCCATGCTACACAGCAGTGGAATATGGTCTGTGACTGCAGAGGACATGCGTAGGCTTGAAAGAAATGAAGCTAATATGCTTTCCTGGACATGTAATATCAGTGTGCATGTTTGACAGAGCGTGTCCCGAGAAAAAAACTGGGCTTAAGAGGCATCGGATGTGATGTGAAAGAGAGACAACTGCACTGGTATGGTCATGTGATGCATATGGATGAAGACAGCTGTGTAAAGAATTGCTAATCTCTAACTGTGGAGGGAACCTGTAGAAGAGGTAGACTCAGGACGACATGTGACAAGGTGGTGAAGCACGATCTTCAAATGCTAGACCTCACAGAGGCAATGACAAGTAACCAAGCCCTTTGACAATATGCTGTGATTGAGAAGATTAGTGAAGCCAAGTGAAATTGTAGTGATGGTCAATTCTAGTGTCACGTAACTGACACCTGTGCCAGTGGAATGTAGAAGCACCCATGCCAGTGGCACATAGAAAGCTCTCATTACACTCTTGGAAGGGTTGGCATCAAAAAAGTCATCTAGCCATAGAAACCATACCAAACGAATGGAGCTGAGTGTAGCTCTCCAGTTTGCCAGCTTCTGTCAAACTATCCAACCTATGCCAGCATGGAGAACAAACATTGATGATGATGATGATGATGATGATGATGATGATGATATACTCATACATTTGAACTTTCAATGGAGTCAGACACATTCAAAGCACTTACAGACACACCTTGCTTCTCTGGCTATACCTCCATTTCTTGGGCTTGGCTTTTCTTTTTTTATAAAACTGGCTTTAATTTTAGCTTCCACTTTCACAATACATGTTCTAGCTCTAAGTTTACATTTTCTTCAGCTTGTAAGTAGATTACGTGCCCATTTTACTCTCTCAAATCTAATTTTTTCTTCCAAGATCATTTTAAGCACATAAGCTCTTTCTATCTCTCCAACAACCCCCCACCCCCAACACCACCCCTGTACTATAATTATTATTCAAATTTGACAACACCACTTTATTGGTTAATATATTCATACATATATGGAAATTCATGCTCTCACCAGTTCACCAAATTTGCACATACATACACAGACATCTCAACCAAACACACAACTATACCTCACTACATGCCTGCTATTGAGTGTACACACTCTGACACCCATACCCATCCCTTTCTCATTCCATCTCAAAGGACAGCATCCATCATACCTCTATTTATCAATAGCTTATAGCCTTTCATCTTCTTTTTGCTCCTTTCCTCAATTATAATTATTATAAACCTTTTTCACTCACTTCTCTCTCTCTCTCTCTCTCTTTCCATATGTTTTTCCTTCACTGCATTTTCTTTCAGGTGAAGGATTGAACATCTTCACTTCAAGTATTAAACTTATTGAACTATTTTGCATGTAAAAGATATTGGTGGATTTTGCGTGTGTATGTGTGTGCATGTACACATGCTGTTTTTCAGCCGTATTCACAGTGTTTTGTTTCTAATCTTTGTATCAAGTACATACATATATCTACCTATCTACATATATGTATGTGATAAAGTGGTATACAAGTTTGAAATATGGTTTCAAGTCTAACCTTGGGCCTACCATATATGCTAAGCTCTACTGTATGCTTAGCTCTACTGTATGCTTTGCTCTAGTTTCTATGGCTGGATGCACTTCTTGAAACCAACCACTTTAGAGAATGTACTGGGTGCTTTTTAACATAGCACACACACACACACACACAAACAAACAAACAAACAATAGACTACATAGAGGTTTGGGAAAAAAAACTGGGTTCACAATGATCCAACTATATTGCTAAATAAGGAATCTCTATCTAGCATAGTGTCATCAAAAAATAGAACAAATTTTTGAAACTAAGTAGCAAACAATACAAATAACATTCCTTAAAGAAAATTACAGGAAGATATTTGAAAGAAAAAATAACAACCATAGAAACTAAGCATTAAATGAAATAAAATTGGAGGGGAAAAAAACCCAAATCATGATAATTAGTGAATATCACTTGACCTTTGACAATGTAGCAACAATAGACCTATTTTTCTTGTACTAATCTCGACAAATATATTAAACATTTTAAATAACTAAACAAAAAACCAACACACACAAAACTATTGTATTTTCTCAGCAGCTGAGCACTGAAGTATCATTCACTAAACAAAAATATTTAAAATAAGTGCTGATACCTGTGTATCAAAGAATTATTTGCTAATGTACCAGAACATCACACATATATACAGAATAATTGCCATTACAGATAGAAGAAAATTGGCAGCTTTGTTGTACATTCTATGATATTATATAATAATATATAAATATAAATAACATGGCAGTCAAAGTTTATCTTTCTTTATACATACATGCATCTCTGAATGTATTTTTATGGACAAACACGTGTAAGCAGACAGACAAGCACAGATAAAATCAAACGCATACATATATGCATACACCAATACTACAGTAGATACACATATAAAAGAACAACACACACACAGAGTGTTGGATGGCATTAGTTACACAAAGGATTAGAAACAACACAATGATGTCTACTTCATACAAATATATCATTTAATGTGTTTGTATTATAAACATATGATACACATTCATACACACATGGACATGCACAAGCAACTCTCTCACATACAAATATATATCAAAATGGAAAACTAATTAATCTTAGACCATTCTACTTTATCATTTCGCTTAATTGTAAAATTATTTAAAATATATTCATAGAAATTGCTTATATTGCAATTGACAAACAACACAAGATATTTCAGCTGCTGAACCATTCAACACCAGCAAATGGTCACGAGCTATGAACATAGATTGTCATGGACAAGATTGAAGAGAAAAAGACACTGCACATCTCCTTGAAGAATCCCTATATCAAAGTCTTTAATGTGATATTATTGTAAGATTCTATATGGAAGTAAACTTGGCATTAACAATGACTACAATTCACAGGTGTTGAAAATGAAAGGTTGCATGTGGAGAACAACGACAGTTGTCTTGTAGATATCAAATGAAAGAATCTTGAAAGAAATAAAGAAAATGCAACAGACACAGATCATGGAAAAATCACTTTGAGTTTTCAGCTCTCTGAAAGGTGATGAGAGAATATCAGAAGAGAGAGTTTGAGAAATAGAGATTAGAAAAGCTGCAGAAGACAGGTAAAGCCTAACCCATTAGCATTTAAATCAAATATACCTGGCCCAAATATTCTACCTGTTTTATGTTCAAACCAGCCAGATTCAGTCTCTCACATCTACCCTACAAAGTCATTCTAAAGATAAACAGTCACATCATCAAAATCTCAAAGCTATGAGATAGTAAATGATTAATTTAAAACAATGTGACTAAATAAGCACAGCATTTGACAGAGTAATCTGAATGCTAATTGGTTGAAGAGATAAAAGAGAGCGATGGCACTCAAGTACAAAGATGAACTCACAGTAAGCAAAGAGAAGATGTGTGTGAAACCTTTTAGAACCATCTTTTTAAATCATTAGTGATGCTCAACTCTCTATTCGTTCAGATAGTAAAAAATGCTAATCATTTGATCATTGCTTTAAAATTGATAAAGACAATGCCAGAAGGGGAAAAAATAACATAACATTGGAAATGTTACAGAATGGAGGAGAGCAGCCGTGGATAATCCTAATTCCACATTACAATTAATATTTAAAAGACAGAAAAATATTGCAGGAGGAGTGAAATAGTATCTTGCTTTGAAAGAAGTCTGATG
>NC_068996.1:2526854-2528178 GCF_001194135.2 Octopus bimaculoides | reverse complement strand
GGGGGGGGGGGGATCTAAGTAACTGCTGCTCGTTAAGCTTCTTCTCTTGTATCTAGAAATTGTTTACAAACGTCATAATTATTACCAAAATGAATTCATATGTTGAATACTTTCAATTTACTTTTGGAGTTTTTCCTATTGAAATTTTGGTGCTTGGTTGGCTAACTAATTTCTAAAGGAAGGAACTAAACTTATCTGTAAATTTCATAATGGAAAGCTGCTAAAATTCTAAGGAAAAACATTTTTTGCTGTTTATGTCTGTCAGTAATCCCATATCATTTATGCTTTTGATTGTTTTTCTTGGTGTATCTCTTTTAGCTATTAAATAACAAATTAAACATTATGCAATATATCACTAATCACACATGCACAACTTTATCATTAGCATAGTGACTATTTACATTAAAAATTTTTTTTTTTTTTTACCATAATACCAATTTTCATGATATTACGATAACATGTAAATATACTATAAACATTTGAATAAACAAGTCCATTTTTAGGTGTTTTTTGCTTATTAAAGGAATAACTGATTTACAAAATTTTCAACTGAACGTTAAGAATTAATTTTAAAATTGCAATGCCTCTAATATTTTGCTTTACATTATCATGTCCATTTTGTATGAGTTATGTCTTGTTCAAAATAAAAGTTTATCAACAGGGTGTTAAAAGTTAAGTTTATTGCTAATTCTGTCACATGGGTAAGCAAGGATTAATACATCATGTCTCTCTTTCTCTCCACTAATCTATCAAATTATCAGAAAATAAGAACAATTAGGTATCACACTCATTGCCACCTTAATAAGGAAGTCGTACATTTAACCACAATCATAAAAGCATACAGCAAACCTGATGAAAACTGGTGTGGAAATAATAACAACTACAAAAGCCCAGCTGAGTCACCACAAGAGTAGCCTCAATCAGTATGAAAGAATAAAATTTAATTGAACATGATATTATGATCAGTGAAAATAATAATTAGAAAATAACTACAAAGAGAATTATAGAAGAATGAAATGAAGCAAAGATAGTTGAGAAGCACTGAACAATCTTAACAGTGAGGGTAGTCATGAGACTGGAGACAATGAAATGCTTACATGACTCACTGGTAACAGTAGATAAGATCTATGACACAGAATTAGTGCTGGAGGTTGTTTAGTGATAACATAATGGTTAAAGTTCATTTGGTGTTATAGCAGGTGGAGGTGGGGGAATCTGGATAACTATCCATAGTTTCTTGTTCCATACCAAAGTGAAATGAAAAGGTATATATGAATGTGTACACTATGTAAGTGTGTAAAATTAGTGAAATAGGGGGGGGGGG
>NC_068996.1:2516749-2526593 GCF_001194135.2 Octopus bimaculoides | reverse complement strand
TATATATATATATATATATATATATATATATATATATATATATATATATATACAGGGTGCAGCAAAATGATCTGACACATTGTAGGTTTAATAAAAGTGAAATAGAGTAAAGAACGAAAAATGTATTTTTATTTTCGAAATGTACATATAATACCATTTTGTTTCAATTGGTGGAATTTGTAACATTTTATTTAATTTCATTTTCAGCTGTCAACATGTATTGGGTGGGCGAGCATCGCGTTTTCATTGAGGGAAAAGTTTATCAAGAACAATGAATCCATAACCGCAATACGATGAGTGTTCCGTGAGCACATACCTACTCGAAATTCTGTGGCAGCAGGATTTGGTATTTGGGGTCTGTATTTCTTTGAAGAAGACAATGTTATGGTGACTGTGAACTCTGATTGATATTGTGTGGATTCTAGAGACTTTTCTGAAATGCAAATCGAAAGAACTTGACGATAGGCACAATGTTTGGTTTCAACAGGATTGTAGAACAGCCCACACTTCTCGATGTGTGATGGTGATTTTGAGTGAGATGTTCCCTAGTCATTTGATCACATTGCGTGGTGACATCAATTGGCCCACCCAATCACCTGATTTGAAGCTGTGCGATTTTTTTCTGTAGGGATACATGAAATTAAAAGTATACACTCATCGCCCTCGATCTTTTGAACAATTAAAAGATGCCATTCATCAAGCAATTGCTGCCATTCCACATGAAATGACCCGTCGAGACAACTTTCATGAATGCCTTCAACAGTAACAACACCACTTAACTGATTTAATTTTTAAAACCAAATGAGACAAAATGGTATTATATGGTCATTTTGAAAATACAAACACATTTTTCGTTCTTTACTTTATTTCATTTTTATTAAACCTACAAATATGTCAAATCATTTTGCCACACACTGTGTGTGTGTATATATATATATACATATATATATATATATATATATATATATATATATATATATATATATATATATATATATGTGTGTGTGTGTGTGTGTGTGTGTGTGTGTGTGTGTATATGCATGTAATAATCATCATCATTTTTTAATGTCTGCTTTCTATGCTGGCATGGATTGGACTGTTTGACATGGAGCTGGCCAGCTGTTCAGACACTAATTGTCTGTTGTGGCATGGTTTTTATGGCAAGGTGCCCTTCTTACTGTCAACCATTTAATAGAGTGTGCTGGGGTGTGTTATGCAGCACAAGCATAGGTGCGTTTTTATGTAGCCCAGGCACCTGAAACGACAAGCCTGTATGTGTGGAAGATAGCAATCTTACTTAGCTTGACGTGTCTTATCAAGTACAGCAAACTGCCACAACTCCTGGTCCCTTGTCATTTTCTCAATGAGGCCCAGCACTTGAAGATCCTTTCTCACCATTTTGTCCTGTGTTATCCTGGGGCTACCTCTTCCACAGATACTCTCTACAATTAGAGCTCGGCACTTCTTTAAGCTGCTGTCCCCATCCATAGGCATCACAGAACCAAACCAGTCAACACACAACATCTGATGCTTTTTATACTCAGTTTTCCTCTTAAATCATTTACACTCTGTTGTGTGTGTGTGTGCACTGATATTACCCATCAAGTAATGCATACTGGCTTCATTTCGTTCAAGCTTCTTCAAGTCTTCTGTAGTCAAAGCCCATGTTCCTCCTGCCATGTAACATAATTGTACATACACAAGCATCATACAATCTGCCTTTCACTCTGAGGGAGAGGCCCTTAGTTACCAAAAAGGGTAGAAGCTCTCTGAACTCTGCCCAGCCCATTCTTATTCTAGCAAATACACTTCCTCCTCCACTGCTAACTTGGTCTCCTAGGTAACAGAAGCTATCAACAACATCTAATGACCCCCTGAGCATTTGAGGGAGCTTATCGTCTGCACATTTTTAGTGCTTATTGTACCTACACATTTGTTACACCTCTTATATGTATGTATGTATATATATATATATATATATATATATATGTAACATGCATATAAGATAGCTATCGCTTTTTAAATATTCATGTTTCTAAACTCTGCACAAGCATGCTTGTTTGAATTACTCGTGTGTCCAGCTTCTGATTAACATACTTTCCTTTAACTATTGGCAAGTTTGTGATGGGTCTCGAATAGCTTGGCAGCTGCATTTTTGTATGTTCTTATATTCTTTTTCAGGCCCCTAGTACACCTAAAAACCATTTTATAAATTAGATACAAGTTTTGTTTTGGTCTTGGAGGAAGTATGTTCCAATATGAGTCTCACTTTTGTCCTTGCCGTATGACCGCTCATGACTTACTAATTCAGCTTTTCATAAGAATTGGCAGTTACACGGAACTCATACGAATCTTCCCTCAAAGTCAGTAGGCACTTGTTCTTGCTTTCAAATAGCAAGTTAAATGCTATTCTATTCAAATGCGTCACCAACTTTTCTTGATTGTACCATGCCACTTTCATCAGTCCAACATATACATCTCTCTCTCTTGCCCCTTACATGTGTAAGAATTTTCGAGCGAGATCGTTGCCAGTGTCCCTGGACTGGCTCTTGTGCGGGTGGCACATAAAATACACCATTTTGAGCATGGCCGTTGCCAGTACCGCCTGAATGGCCTTCGTGCCGGTGGCATGTAAAAGCACCCACTATACTCTCTAAGTGGTTAGCGTTAGGAAGGGCATCCAGCTGTAGAAACTCTGCCAAATCAGATTGGAGCCTGGTGTTGCCATCCGGTTTCACCAGTCCTCAGTCAAATCGTCCAACCCATGCTAGCATGGAAAGTGGACGTTAAACGATGATGATGATGGATATAAATCAGAAATTCAAAAACAAAACAATAAATTGAACAATTATGAATTCAATTAAATTTAAATATTTATACAAGCAAATCACACATCTCGTAAATTACAGCTGTTTCTGCTTCATTAATAACAAAGTTTTTTAAGAATAATCAGATCCGTTTAAATATATAATGATGCTTCATCAAATTAACATACCTTCTTAACTATTGATATAGGTAATATAAACCAGTAAATTCTTTAGATATTAAATATCCCTTAGGTGTATTTTACACCTAGCTAAAGTGTTATGTGTATGTGTGTGTGTATGTATATGTACATATATGTGCATACACACACACATGTGTACATACATATTTGTATATTTATTTATGTGTGTATGTATGGATATACATGGAATCTGCTGAGAGAGACTAAAACATTTGAATCACATTTTGAAATAAACTTAGATAGAAATGTAGATATTTTTCATTAGAACTACTATTTTTTGAAGCTCCTAAGTTGATTAATGAAATATTTTTTAATATTTATTTCTGCAATACATTTCCAGAGCACTGGTCACTCTCATCAAATGTCATACCAGTGGTTACGTACATCAAACTGGACTGGATTGAAACAAGGAGTATTTTATTTGTTGCTAAACTAACATAATGACACATTAAGTATAAAAAAAAAAAAAAGAAAAAAAACAATTATTACTTTTACTTTAGAAATAGAAGTTCCTTGTTTGAATCCTGCATGTTACTAAGTAGGTACCCAGGATGGCAACTGGAGATCATGCTGATGGAAATTTAGTTTAGATGTAAATATTAACGAGTATTTCATTCATAAGGTCAATTCTAATAGGCTGAAAAATTTCATTAACAATAACTCATCTCAGACTTCTGAGAATAAAATATCTGGTCAGTGAGTTTAAGTGATCAAGAATAAGAGTTACTACAACAGTAGAACCTAAATGTAGGGTGAATAAATCATGTATTTTATGGTAAACACATGGGTTCAGCAGCCCAAGGAAATTCCATTATTTGTGTATATACTGACTGGATGACTAAGAGATAAGATACTACAGAACAGAGAGGTATCAAAGCAATTGGCTTTACAGAAGTCAAACACCATATCATGCTCACCAAAATAATTAAGGTTAGACAATTGAAGCAACCAAAACACGTGTGTGTGTGTGCGTGTGCATGCATGTGCACACACACACACACACATACATGCATACATATATTAAAATATACTGCTTTAGTGATTATTCTTCCTGTCATCAAGTTTCATAAGACAGGACACACGCAACATCCGGATGATACCGGCATAATCACCAAATGACATAGCAAAATCCACATAATTTACTATGCATAACATTGATAATGGGAAATGATTTGAAATGGTAAGTAAAACTTCTAATTGTTGTGGTAAGTGATATAACTCATTACTTGTTGACTAGGAATAGTTTAAGATGAGTGATTTCACTAGATTTGAATAAAGGTGTGAAACAGAGATAAATGCTTACAATATAGGTGCCTATATATAATTAAAAGGTTGAATTCCTGAGATAACATACATTGCACTGTGATAATAGACGAGGAAGTCATGCTCACTGTATTGAATTAGAAATAAAGGTTGATATAGTGTGACAGAGACTATAACAGTAAAGGGCTGTCCACATTAGAGATAGAGCAGAAAATAGTTTATAAAAGGAGTGCTGAACAGAAACAGAATAATGTAAGTTACCTTGGTAAATAGCTAGTTGTTAATCTATTGATTTCAGAGGTGGCCAAGCTTCCCAATTTTCTCAGTGGATCCTTACAGAAGTGACAACATTTATTGAAGAATACTCAACAGATGTTTAAATAGCAAATTTAATGGGTTTTATTACTATGAGTTTCTTCTCAGCATAAATCCATATGCATTTTTTTTTTTTTGTCTTTTTGGTGATTTACATACTTTGTGGATTATTCATTTTATTGCCAATACTTTACATCTTTCAATGCTGAAACATAATTCAATAATTATCGTGATCAAAAGCAAAGTTATGCTTTTTTATGCTCCAAAACGAGACAAAATAATTGTTTCATCCATCAAAATATGTTGAGGCACATTATTTAAATTTGGTTTAGTTGAAGTGACCTTTGCCTCATAGATAATTACTTCAAAGTTGCATAACTGATTAAGAGGGTATGCATTTGTGCTTCTGCATTTTGAAATAGAGGTAAAAATTCTGTTTATGGACTATGATCGTGATATACACCTCTTATTTAGCTAAATATTCCAATGCATCATTTCTAATCAAGATACCTCCAAACCCCAGGGTTTCCTGAGAGGCCGCTTAAGGTTCCACAAGAAATAGTGTTAATTAAGCCATTTATATGCAATTTTTCTTTTTTTTGGGGGGGGGGGCATTTTTTGTATTTAATTCTATATCCATAATTTCATTATATATGCATGTCATATTCAGTAAAAGAGAGAAATCATGGTTTCTATAGGCAATATGGTAACCTTGTTTGAAAACTAGGGAATTGTAAGGGTTATTCAATCTGTATATCTAGCCAGGGGAAAAGCAGAAAAGAACAAGTTTGCCAATGTTCAGCAATGTGAGGCCCAAAGACTTGAAGTGTTTTGGATTGCAAGGCAGTGTGTGAGAGAAAATTGCGATGTCACAGGAGAGAAATCTGTCCACATGGATGTTGGTGTACTTGCATTTAATGATTCTGCAAAGAAAGAGGCTTGGAGTTGCCATTATGAAAGACTGCTGAATGTAGATAATGAATGGGAGGAGGAGAGTCTGCTAAATGTTGATCTAACTGAGGGACCAGCTATCCAAATTGACAGTACCTTGGTAGATAAAGCAATTAAGATGAAAACAGGGAAAGCTCCCCGCTGAGATACTTAAAATATCTGCCGGTGTGGGTTATGGTCTAGTCACTCGTATTGTAAACCAGGTGGTACGCGGAAGAGTTATACCCAATGACTGGTGTAGCAACATCATAGTCAAATGCAACAAAGGTAAAAGTGATACCTGAGATAGAACTAATTACAGAGGTATCAAATTGTTGGATGAAATTTACAGAGAGGTTCATAGCCCAAGTAATCAGGGAGAGAGTTGGTCTGGATGAGATCCAGCTTGGTTTTGTGTCATGGTGAAGCACCACTGATGCTATATTTCTGCGAAGGCAGATGCAGGAGAAATACATAGTCAAAGATATACCCCTGTACTTGGCTTTTGTTGACTTGGAGAAAGCCTTTGACAGGATCACCCTTATCTGGTGCTCTATGTGGAAAGGAAGGATAGATGACTGGTAGGTGGAAGCTGTACAAGTGATGTACAGGGATGTTGTCAGTAAGGTGAAGGTTGGCAACAAGTACAGTGAGGAATCCAGAGTACAAGTAGGGGTTTACCAAGGATCAATCCTCAGCCCCCTTTTGTTCATTCTAGTCCTCCAGGCAATAACAGAGGAATTTAAGACAGGCTGCTCAGGGAGCTCCTCTACACTGATGACCTTGCTCTAATAGCTCAATCACTGCCAGAAATAGAGAAAAAGTTTCAGGTATGGAAGCAAGGTCTAAAATCAAAAGGTTTTAGAGTTAACTTCACAAAAACCAAAGTCTTTGTAAATAGGAAAGCAGACAAATTACAAATCCCCTCAGGAAGACAGCCCTGCTTGATCTGTAGAAAAGGCATAGATAGAAACTCCATAAGATGTACCCAGTGTAGGTTATGGACACATAAGAGGTGCAGCAATATCAGAGGAAAATTAACAAGAAAAATAGCTTTCATGTGTGGAAGATGCACAGAAAATAGATTCCATTCACTGCCAGGTGGGTAAGTTATAGGTAGTAAACAGCTTCCATATCTAGGTGACCAAGTTAGTAGCAGAAGTGGATGCTCCAAAAACATAGCTGTGAGAATAAGAATAGGGTGGGCAAAATTCAGAGAGCTCCTACCTCTGCTGACAACAAAAGGTAAAAGGCAGATTGTATGATGCCTCTGTGTGAACAACTATGCTATACATCAGTGAAACATGGGCTGTGATAGCTGAGGACATGCATAGGCTTGAAAGAGATGAAGCCAGTATGCTTCACTGGATGTGCAATGTCAGTGCACACGTTCAACAGAGTGTAAGCATCATGAGAGAAAAATTAGACATAAGAGGCATTAGATGTGATGTGCAAGAGAGACAACTGCCCTGGTATGGTCATGTGATGTACATGAATGAGGACAGCTGTGTAAAGAAGTGCTAATCTCTAACTGTGGAGGGAACCTGTGGTAGAGGTAAACTCAGGAAGATATGAGACGAGGGGGTAAAGCATGATCTTTGAATGTTGGACCTCACAGAGGCAATGACTAGTGACTGAGATGTTTGGCAATATGCTGTGCTTAAGAAGACCTGCCAAGTTAAGTGAAATCAGTCGTGGCCGACGGTGGTGTCACATAAAAAGCACCTTTCAAGCATTGGGCCTCATGGGAGCAAAGTGGCTGATGCCAGTGGCACACGAAAAGCACCTTTTCAGTGCTGGACCTCATGGAGGCAATGACTATGCCATGCTTGAGAAACCACTACTTCAGAATAAGTAAATATGCAACCATACTTCTGTCAGTTTTTAATCACAAGGCTTTCTTTACTCCCTCCATATTGTAGAAAAGCACTTCTCTATTCTGCTCAACAGTGGGACAGAACTTGGAAAAGTTTGTTGGGAAATAATTTGCTAAACCTTGTCCCCATGGAGAGAAGCAAAGTTGTTCACAATCAATAACTATTGGTTGAAATCAGACCTGGGGCCCTGGTGCAGTTCTCCAGCCTGCCAGCTCCGGTCAAACCATCCAACTTACGGACAACAAATGTTAAATGATGATGATGGTGATGATGTAACTATCAGGAGAAAAGAATGGAATATAAATGAATGATAGAGGAAAGAATTAGAGTTTTGTCCTGTAGATTTATTTAATGTAATAAATTTAACTGTTCATATAAATGGAGCTTGAAAACTCTGAAAAAATATCTTGAAGGCTATAAAGGAGCTGGAAAGACATTCTGTATTATAAAGATATAAATAGAAAACTCAAACTAGGCTATCTGTGGGGAGAATAAAAATAATCCAAAAATGAAGTTATATTCCTTCTGTGGTAAAAATCTAAAGAACAACTCATTTAAAACCAGGGAAAATTGAACTATAGGGGTTATGCGTTATAAGGAAAAAATGATATCTTCCTTAAAACAGAAAAAAAAAAAGATGAAGCATGAGAAAAAATTAAATGAAAAGGTCAAATCTGTTTGGAATATAAGAAATAATATAATTAAATAAATTAATGAAGATTAGAAAAAATTTCTTCAATCTGCATAAGTATTAGATATAATGATTTATCTAATAAGAGAAGCAAGCATGCTTGTTGAAAGTTATGTAAGAGAATAACAGTTACTATATAAATGCAAAATTTCTACAAATTAAAAAAAAACAAAATGAATATCAGACAATATTTCAACTGAAAATATATACCAAGTTTATGATTATATAATTGTATAAAGAATTATTAGAGTTGATTAATAAAAGTATTTTTTTTTTTTTCATTGGTATATTTATTTTCATTGGATACATTTCTTCCATTGTTGTTTTTGTTAACTACTTTTAGGCTTTAATTATGTTTCGTTTGTCTTCCTTGCCTCCATAATCTTACTCATTACACACACATATACATCAAGTTTGAACATAGAATTCAGATTATTATGTCTATATTGTCTAAAAGCAAGAGCACATGGGAAAAACAAATTTTGCATTTAATATAGTAGACTCCAGCTTAAGGGGAAAGAAAACATAAGTGATTTAGAAAAATAATTTGAAATGCACTGAACAGAAGTATTTTTAAAATAAAAGGAATTTTCATAGTGAGTCTGATAGCATAGTGTTGCAAACATAAATACTGTTGCATGAAGTAACAAATCTTTAATTAAAAGACATCCATTGAAATTTCACATTTATCACAGAAGGAAAAAATTATTCTAAGTTGTTGACTATGAAATAGAGTTAAATAATTATATGAGAATTGGTGGTTCAAACAGGAGCAGAAGAATTAAACCTAAAGCAATCTTAATATAGTACCGTACAAAATAAGATGGAAGCATGGAGGGGAGAGGGTGAATACACTAATAAAACACTAAATACAAGACAATGTATTCAAGACAATATTATCAGGAATCTCAACATTATTTTATAGCTTATTTTCCAAGTTGACATGGGTGGGATGGGTTGCCAAAGGCTAGTTCTTATTCAATTGTTATTCTTATTACTATCTTCATATGTGTGTGTGTGTGTGTGTGTGTGTGTGTGTGTGTGTGTGTGTGTGTGTGTGTGTGTGCCTGTGTTAAGAAGGTTAAGAGAAGTTTCAAACAAATAAATTATTAAAAAACAAAACAAAGAAAATGCCTTGAGAACTTTATTATACATAAAAAAAAAAATTCACATTTTTATGAAAATATGTTGCCAGTTTCAATTGTTTATAAGACAGGTTAGTCATGCTGTAAAAAATATTTGTGGTAGAAAGGATTATTACTAATTATTGTTGTTATTAATATTATTATTGTTGTTGTTGTTATTATTAACGAAGCAAGCTTGCAGAATCATTAGCATGCTGGGTAAAATGCTTAGCAGAATTTCATCAGTCTTCACATTTCGAGTTCAAATGCTGCCAAGGTCAACTTTGTCTTTCATTCTTTCAGGGTTGATAAAATAAGTACCGGTTGAGTTACTGGGATCAATGTAACTGGTTTACAACCCTCCCCACCTCAAATAGTTAACTTTGTGCCAAAATTTGAAACCATTTTTATTATTCAGCAAGATGGACGAAATGCTTCACTGTATTTCGTCCATCGCTACATTCAGAGTTCAAATTCTGCCGGGGTCGACTTTGCCTTTCATCTTTTCAGAGTCGATGAAATAAGTACCAGTGAAACACTGGAGTCAATGTGATCAACTTGCATAGTGACCCAAATTTCAGGCCTTGTGCCTATTGTAGAAAAATATTATTTCCCCCCTCTCTCTCTCTCTTTATAT
>NC_068996.1:2507706-2512618 GCF_001194135.2 Octopus bimaculoides | reverse complement strand
TGGGTGGCACATAAAAGACACCATTTCGAGCGTCGCCGTTTTCGTGCGGGTGACACGTAAAAGCACCCACTACACTGTCTGAGTGGTTGGCGTTAGGAAGGGCATCCAGCTGTAGAAACTCTGCCAAATTAGATTGGATCCTGGTGTTGCCATCCGGTTTCACCAGTCCTCAGTCAAATCGTCCAACCCATGCTAGCATGGAAAGCGGACGTTAAACGATGATGATGATGATTATTATTATTATTAATACATAGCATGATTTTTTTTCTTTTTCATTTACCATTCTCAATCACCTAAAGAAAGCAAACTGGAGAATGAATTAACCAAGGAATGCTTTTCTTATGTTGCAGACCTACACTATTATAAGGTTATCACTTAAGAATAGATTTGACCTTTCATAACAGGCAGCATATGACATTTCACATTTAGACAATTTGTTAATTTCAAACCAATTATTTACCACAAAAATAAATGCTAACTCACAAAAGCTTCAAGTGAGAGAACTAAAGCTATAGGACAGTCAAGTAAAAAATGAAAATAACTTATTTTCAACAATAAAAATAATAAAGTTTATAAGGTGTGTACACAAAACGAATTTTACATTTCAAGCATTGTAAAAATGGCTTTCATTATATCCAGTATGCTGCTTGCTGCTAGACGTGTCAAACTGATGGTAAAGGTAGGATTCATACAAAGGACAGGTAAATAAAATATTATCTATCATACAAGGAGTGGGGGTTAGCCAAGATAAAAAACAAATGATGGATGATAGCAGTATTTTAGAAAGTTTTGGCAAATTTTTCAGCTCACTGAATGCAGTCTGTTGATACTGTTGAAGTAGTAGCAGAGGTTGGGGGGTGGGGGGATGGAGAGAAACTAGTTTGTTTGTCTTTAAAAACTAAAGCACATACACTCTGACAGCCTATTTGTAGGCAAAGACAGCTGCCAAATAAGAGAGAGAGAGAAATGAACAGCTGTTGACAAAATCAGATCATCAACAAGTAGAACTATACAGCCTCTATGAGTACTTTTCAAGCATATGCATATATTTGTGAATGTTCATGTGTGTATGGGTATATGCAATTACATAATACACACACACACACACATATATATGAGACAGAGAAAGAAAGTGAGTGCTGTGTGTGTGTATGCACACTGATGTGTGATATAACGCTTATCTAGATCTCACAGAATAAATACCTTTCTGGTGAATGATTTGCCAGCATTGGATGTCTGATGGAGATAAGAATTGAACAACAATTCATCATCAACTGGAAGAGATCCCTTATCAGACATATTTTTCGATAAACTTCAACAATTATTCATTCAAACTTTTAACAATATAATTCTATTTCATTTTATCCCTTGTCACATTCTGGAAAATCCATAGACAAAGAGAAATTATCTACATATGGAATTGCATGCACTCAATAAGGGCCACCAAGATTAGTGGGAGCAGGGCAAGGACAAAGAAATCAAGTAATTTCTTGGTGTACTTGGAAGCAATATTTTATCTGTATATTATTCTTTTATTTGTTTCAGTCATTTGACTGCAGCCATGCTGGAGCACTGCCTCTAGTCAAACAAATCGACCCTAGGACTTATTCCTTTGTAAGCCTAGTACTTATTCTATCGGTCTCTTTTGCCGAGCCACTAAGTTACAGGGATGTAAATGTATAAACATTGGTTGTCAAGCAATGGAAGTAGGACAAACACAGACACACAAACATATATCATCATCGTTTAACGTCCGCTTTCCATGCTAGCATGGGTTGGACGATTTGACTGAGGACTGGTGAAACCAGATGGCTCCAATCTGATTTGGCAGAGTTTCTACAGCTGGATGCCCTTCCTAACGCCAACCACTCAGAGAGTGTAGTTGGTGCTTTTACGTGCCACCGGCACGAAGGCCAGTCAGGCAGTACTAGCAACGGCCACGCTCAAAATGGTGTATTTTATGTGCCACCCGCACAAGAGCCAGTCCAGGGGCACTGACAACGATCTCGCTCGAAAGACGGGCTTCTTTCAGTTTCTATCTACCAAATCCACTCACAAGGCTTTGGTCAGCCCAAGGCTATGGTAGAAGACACTTGCCCAAGGTGCCACATAGTGGGACTGAACCCCGAACTATGTGGTTGGTAATCAAGCTACTGACCACACAGCCACTCCTGCACCTATATTAGTTGTATTTATTTTAGTAACTACCCAGAAACAGAACTCAACATAAACTACAGTGGGATTTGAACTTACAACTTAAAAGTTATTACTAAATAGTGGTTCTGTTAGTAACCAGTTCTTCTAATTCTAGAATAAATTTCAAGTGTCTTACAGAAAATTTCACTGCTTTTGTATACACAAATCGCTAGTTTCTTTGAAAATCCTTATAATATGGGTTGTTTGAAGGAACTTTTGTATAGTGATAACTTAGTTCCCATAACTAAATCTGCTGAAAAATTAGGGAAGAAATTCCAGGCCTGCAATTCTGAGGAGAGAGATACCATTGAATGTCAGTAGTTTTAAAACAATGGGGTTTCTTCATACTACTGACCCCAGAATTTGATTGATACTTGGCTTTATTAATCGTCAAAGGAACAAAGGCAAAGCTAACCAATGTGGGGTTTGAACCTAGCACGTATAAAATTGGGAGAATTATCACAAGGCATGCTTTCCATTGCTCTAATAATTCTGCCAACATGCCACCTCTGTTTCTAATTTAGGCACTTCATTTTATAAACTGTAAAAGATGAAAGGCAAATTTCTTGATGGGATTTAATTTCAAAACATGAATAGTTAGAACAAACACAAGACATTGTTTTGGTGCTCTAATGATTCACAACTCTTAACAGCTGTTTCGTACATAAGCATAAAGCATGACATTTGGTCCGGTCCCTAGAGGGACAAATAGTGAAAGCGATCACAGCATGATCTGAAACCAGAACATAAGGAATTGAATGAAATACTAACACTATTGATTCTGTTAATACATTGTCCTTAATTGTTTCAAGGACTGAAATCTGAAGAAGGGATTTAGCTAAAACAGCAATGCTCAGCTGGGATCCATATGACACCTCGGGGGTCCATATAAGATTTTTGGGATCCACACAAACCAAATAGTAAATTGAGTCCACAGTAGTATTTTTTCAGGTCCATGAAAAAATTTTGCTTTAGATATCTGTATTGCAAGAAACAGCAAGGTTTCTTTTTCTTGTGTAGTTCAACCTACACAAGTTAAAGTGTGATAAACAAAATAGGAATTTTGAAAGAAGCTTGTCCAGAAGAGGTCCATAAATAAAAAATAGTTGAGGATCATTGAGTGAGCTGATGCTGTCAACCCATTTATTTGATGACTACTTTACAATATCATCCCTGTAAAAAAAGAAATGCAGAGTTGAGCTCAGCAGGAGCTGAACACAAAATAAAATATAATAAGGTGCTTTGTCCAATGCTCTAATGATTCTGCCAAACTAACTAGTACTCCCTGCAAGGAAATGCCTTCATGATACAATGAAGATTTCAAGATTTTCAGGTTAGAACTTCCCTTCAAAATTTAAGCACAGCACAAGAGAAAACTTTATACATTTACAAAACATTATATTTGCAAATAATTAAACAGATGTACTGATTGTTATTATTATAATTTACTCATTCACCAATCCATTCACTGATCTCCACTACAGCTGTTCAGTTTTCAAATGCAACACATATCAACAAAATGGACTGCCAAATCACAATATTTATCTCAACGTGATTCCTGATTAAAATATCATCATCATCACCACCACCACCACCATTAACACATTTGCCAAAATTACACAACAAATACAAAAATATAAATACACATTAAAAACTGTAAATTTCATAAAAAGTTATCTCACAACTCAAATTATACATATATGTAAACGTATATAGAAACACGCGTGATATATATGCACGTATGTGTGTGTGTGTGTGTGTGTGTATACACATCTTTACAAACATATATACTTATGTATATCAATGTGTGTTTGTGTGTGTGCCTTTGCATACGCATATCTACATAAACATTTATATATATATATATATATATATATATATATATTGTGTGTGTGTAGAAGGTTGAAAAGGAATGCATGCGTTCATATATATATATGGAAAAAAAGTCAAGGTAGAAAATGCTAAAATAATTTTATAGAAAAACATTTCAGTACTAATTTCAGTCAGTGAGACTTTTTCAACTGTAAAAATAGAAAACAATTAAATTTGGGAAAAATTAAATGAAAAGCTTTTTCAAAGAATATTTGCATAGTATTCAAATACAAGGGGCATTTTCTTTGTTTCTGCTTCACAAGAGTAAACAAGAGAGACAGAGACAGGAAGAAACAAGGAAAATGCCCCTCGTATTTGGATACTATACAAATATTATTTTTAAAAAAATGTTTTCTATACTTACAGTTAAAAATGTCTCAATGACTGAAACTGGTACTGAAAAGCTTCTTATAAAATTATTTTAGCATTTTCTTTCTACCTTAACTTTTTTCCATACATACATACATACATACATACATACGTACATACATCTACAAATATATATATATATCATCATCATTATCATCATCGTTTAACGTCCGCTTTCCATGCTAGCATGGGTTGGCCGATTTGACTGAGGACTAGTGAAACCGGATGGCAACACCAGGCTCCAATCTAATTTGGCAAAGTTTCTACAGCTGGATGCCCTTCCTAACACCAACCACTCAGAGAGTGTAGTGGGTGCTTTTACGTGTCACCCGCACGAAAACGGCCATGCTCGAAATTGTGTCTTTTATGTGCTACCTGCACAAGCCAGTCCAGGGGCACTGGCAACGATCTCACTCGAAAATCCTACGGGAACCAGTCAGGCGGTACTGGCAACGGCCACGCTCAAAAGGGTGCA
>NC_068996.1:2502905-2506521 GCF_001194135.2 Octopus bimaculoides | reverse complement strand
TAAATGGAGTTAAACACAGGTGTTATTCAAGTAAACCCGGAGTTTCTACCTTTAAAAACAAGGAGTTACAACCTTTTTACTTGTGTGACTTTTTGCTACCCTGGTAACTATTTTCTATTTCTTCCATCTTAATTGTTAACAAGGGAAAAATACACACATCTATTTATATATACATATATATACCTAATGCATTCAAATACATACATATATATATATATATATATATATATATATATATATATTCACACACACACAGACACACATTCTTGTACAATAACACACCTTTGCACTATGCAAATTAACTGCACAAATATATATGCATTCATATATACATATTCTACACAGAAATACATATAAAGATGCATGCGCACACGCACACACCGTGTAGGAACTTGTTATACACTCATATCGCCACCTCTTTTCCCTACAGTCAGCATCTTTCCTGCATGTGACTATCAATTAGCATCCTTTCCTTATTCTGATCATCATCTCCACACCCCAAACCTGCCAATCCCCATCATTCTCCTAAGCAGTATATCATTTTGTGACAGTGAGAAATGAAAGTAGAAGTTATTCCTATACATAATAAAACCTTATTAACATCTCATATTCTTATTATTTTTCCACCCATGTTTTCACCACCCTATGCTTGGCTATCATTTACTACATTCATCCAATATATATATACATCAGAACACTTCAATCCATGTGTTTCATCTCTTACTCTCCTCTGAGAATCTTGCAAGCTTATGCATGCTTCCTGATTCTTCTTTATTCTTTTCTTTCCACGTTCATTCACATGTTACCATTAAGGTATGTACTGGTACCTCAAAACAAGCATATTTACCACGTTTTGGGGCACCACTCCAGATCATTCAATTAAAGCATGTAAACTGTGAAGTAATCATAGATCTCCTCCACAAAGTAAACTTATTCAGGGTTCTCTAAACACACTTTTACCTCTCAATACCTTGCTTAACCTTTAGCACACTGTTGTCATATTGAGTTGCCATGCAAGTTTTCTCTCTAGCACTTATTCAGAAACTCGATCGACCAGCTCAGGGACACACTGACAATTTAAAGAGAAGAAACAACAAGGTTTGGCCTTCAGGTGAGTTGAGCGAAAACCAAGCTGATGCATATTGGAGATGGCTCAGACCCTCTTCTTCTCCATATTGACTCTGTTGTTGTGGAGTTTGTCAGCTCCTTTGTCTATTATATGCAGCAGAAGATGTGATGATCACTTGGCACATAACACACACACACACACACTCACGGTTGATTCTGCCCAGTGACAACATTTCCAGACGGGATATTAATCGCATATGCAGTCACCAACAATGGAGAGCTAACCCCAGAAATCAACCACATATGTGTTCTAGCTGATGGGATTATCTATACCCTATAGAAGCCCCTCTGGTGCCACTGCTCTATCTCCCAGTAGAGGAAATGTTTGTAATGATAGTAAGAATGATGTACTGAGTGGATACTATCGTCCTTGGCTGGCTGGTTTTAAGGAAAATACTGGCCGCAAGGAGGTACCTGATGGCATTTCTGAAAAGCAACACTTCTGTCTCTTCCTTAATGCACATCTGGTGGGGGAAAAGAAAGGAGCAAGTTCTGGTGACTATTCATACATCAGCACATGGAAGGGCATCACCTTTCAAGAAATGAAAGCATTTGTAGCAATTTTGCTTCCGATTAGATTTACTAAAAACTCATCATCAGATTTATATTGGTTAATTGATGACTTTACTGAAACGCCAGACTTCAGACACATCATAAGCAAGAGAGAGATTTCTGAGAATCCTGGAATTACTCTCATCTCACAATAGGGCACATACGATCTGGCTGCTTTTTGAAAAGCTTGCACCATTTTGGCAGAAATACTTTCATCCTAGGAAAAATATTCTGTGGATGAAAGTATGATTTTTTTCAAAGGAAGAACAGACCTACAAAGCTAGAAGCCAGCAAAAGCAAGCAAGTGATGCCTGAAAACCTGTGCGGCTGGCTGACACAAAAACTGGCTATATCTACAACTGTTGGGCCAAGAAACAGCCCAGGCAACCAAGGGCAGTTAGTGTTGTGGATTCTTTCCTCTCAGAGAATGTGTAAAATAAAGAACATATTATTTACATGGACAATTACTTTCATTGCCTGCATTATTTTAGGACCTGGCCCAACTCAGAACAAGAGTATGTGGCGTGCTACATGTAAACTTCCAGGCTGTGCCTAATGAAATCAAAGCAGCAACACTTGAAGCAGGAAAGCCCATCATTACATTCAGAGATGGGCACATTTTGTACAATTCTTGCAATGACAAAAGGCCAGTGATTCTGTTAACAACTGTCCACTCTGCTGAGATCTTCAGAAAAGAAGTTTCATAAGAAATGCCAAGACTATACCAAGACTGTATAAAAACCTCGTCCATCAACTGTATAAATTGATTATTCTATCTGATGAAGCAGTTAGATGTGAGGGGAAACTGCAGTGTATCTAGAAATTGATTCAGCAGAATCTTTATTACAGTAGTTAATACTCACAGATATATCAGTGTATGTGAGTGTATGTATGTGTTTGTGTGTGCATATACAGATCTAATATAAAAAAAACCCAACAAAACTATAATTTAATATAACAATGCAACAGCTATTTTAAACAACTAATAATGTATGTAAGATTTCAACGTTGTAGTGTACCACCATATGACCATAGAAAACTATTTATAAATAGCACCCTTTCTGAGGGACCCAGACTCTAATTTAATAAGTGTTAAACAAAAAAGTTGATCACCAGAGTAATTAGTGAACTGTTTTCATCTTCAAAAGTATAATATATATGCACTCTCTTGCTTATAAATCCTAATTATGTGTTGATTACACACACACACACATTTCAATCTCAGAAGAAATTTTATAGAAGTTGTTTAAAAATGCATTCATTTAAAGACATAATAATGTTGTGTAGTAAAAATAATAATTACTAACAAATGTTCGTTTAAAGATGTATTAGATTACAAGATATTTAATTAAAATTATCATTTGTAAGAAGGGATAAATTTAACACTAAATTAAATTATTGCAGTGACTAATATCATGTGGACTAATCCATGATAATACATAATGTAGAAAATTACAAGAGTTAATTTCAATAAAAAGGGCCACATTAATGCACCCATGCTGGTGCCATGCAAATGCACCTATGCCCGGCCATATTAAAAGCACCCAGTACAATCTCTAAAGTGGTTGGCATTCGGAAGGGTAACCATAAAAAACCAAACCAAAACAAATGGAACCCAAGCAGCACTCCAGCTGGCCAACTCCAGTTGAACCATCCAACAGATGCCAGCACAGAGATCAGATATTAAATGATGACGATGATGATGATCAAGTGGATTCAGTAACAGTATATGATGAACCATTGACTGTCCTCTAGAAGTTTCTAGAACTTAATTGGATGTAATTATTGTTACTTTAATGCTTATGCAAACAAAATATTGAAGAATACAAAAAATACAAACAAAAAAGCATCATGTCAAAAATATAGGTACAACGAGTTGATGAGTAAAGGGAGTTAGCGCAAGGCTTTCTCAGAGATAGTAGTTCGGGGGGGGGGG
>NC_068996.1:2494781-2502595 GCF_001194135.2 Octopus bimaculoides | reverse complement strand
GAGAGAGAGAGAGAGAGAGAGAGAGAGGTAGGGAGTCAGAAAGAGAGAGGGAGGAGATTCAGAGAGAGGGGGGGGGGAGAAAGAGAGAGTGAAAGAGAGATCATTATCACCTTCACTATTGTTGTCATCTGAGTGCCCACTTTTCCATGCTTGCATGGGCCAGACAGAATTTTTTGAGGCAGATTCTTTTATAGCCAGACATGCTTCATGTTGCACATTTCACTTGTTTCTAAGCAAGGTAATAGTTTCCCATGATTGGACATAATATAAAGACTGTTACTCAGTAAAGTATAATATGACATACTAAAATATAATTGCTAGTAAGATCTACAGTTAACAAGCAGAGAAAATGAAAAACATCTAGACTCATTTTCAACAAATCAAGTGATACATTATTTACATTATTTACATTTGACAGATATTTGTCCTCATCTTGTTTGTTGTTAACACAATTTTTGGCAGATATACCCTCCAGCCTTCATAATAATAAGATAGAAAAACACATTCTAGTTGGTCAAGTAACTGCATAAAAGCTTTCCCTGCTTATTAATTATAGATCTTACTGACAGTTAGGTATATTTTAATATTTCACAGTATATTTTAAAGTATATTTTACTACTGATGTTGCTTACATTGTTTTAACATTTCACATTAACATTTTATTGGCAATAGTGTATAAATGGTTTTACATTTTGGTACAAGGCTAGCAGTTTCGGAAGAGAGAGAGAAAGTCAAGTATATCTACTCCAGTGTTCAACGAGTACTTATTTTACTGACCCCAGAAGGATGGAAGACAAAGTCAACCCCAGTGGCATTTGAGCTCAGAACGTAAAGACAGGATGAAATGCCACTAAGAATTTTGCCCGGCATGCTAAAGATTCGGCCAGCTTGCTGCCTAAGTGTAATAATATTTCAAATGGTTAACAAGTAAGACCAGGAAAAAAACTAAAGATTTATAAACTCATTCTCTTAAGCAAGTAATATTTGGGAGAATGTTTGTTCTTAGCAGCATAATTGCTTTCTTTTTTAAAAGAAAAAAAAAATTATTATTATTTCTGAACAATCAAGGATATCTAATCACAAGAAACGGTCAAGAAATCAGCTCTGATCAAAACTCTTGCTGCTTCCAAAATAAATAAATAGAAATGCTTTGCTTTGACTCTTATGAAATGTCAGCAGATTGTTTTAACCAACAGTAATGAAATACAGAAACTGATCAAGAGATTCTCTCTGTCTCTCTCTTTCTGCGCACACATGCATTTATTTATTTATTTCCCTAGCAATAAATGATGTTTCATTTCTATGAGAATTTGATACTTCATATAATAAGAGGGAGCAGAATTACATAATCCATGCCACCAAACAAATACAGATATTGCTAGCTTTCCTGATGTTGCTGAGGCTCAGATCTAAGTCAGAACCAAACATTAAAGATGATTCTTTTCTGCCTCAATGGCCCTGACCAATTTATTATAAAATAATCTCTTTCTTCCTTTCATCTATGTATAAATACATACACACACACATATTCATATACACATAAGAAGAATACATACATGCACATGACTGTCTGGTAAGAAACTTGCTTCCCAACTACATGACTCCAGGTTCAGTCCCACTGTGTGACAGCTTGGGCAAGTGTCTTCTACTATAACCTCAGACTGACCAAAGCCTTGTGAATGGATATGGTAGATGGAAACTGAAAGAAGCCCGTCATGTATATTTATGTGTGTGTGTCTCTTTGTGTCTGTGTTTGCCCCCTACCACTACTTGACAACCGGTGTTGGTGTGTTTATGTCCCTGTAACTTAGCAGTTTAGCATGACAGTATCAGGCTTAAAAAAAATATTCTGGGGTCAATTCATCTGACTAAAAATTCTTCAATTCGGTGCCCCAGCATGGTAGTAGTGTAATGACTGAAACAAGTAAAAGATAAAGTGTGTGTGTGTGTGTGTGTGTGTGTGTGTGTGTGTGTGTGTGTGTGTATTGTCGTAAATGATGGAGTGCCCACTGGCACTTCATCAGTTATGACAATGAGTGTTCCCATTGATTAGCTCAACTGAACAGCCTGCTCATGAAATTAATGTTCAAGTGGCTGGCTGAGTACTCCACAGACAAGCATACCCTTAACATAGTTCTCAGGTAAGATTCAGAATGACACACACTGTGACACCGCTGGCTCTTTTGAATTACAAGTACAACTAATTTTCGCCAGTTGAGTGAACTGGAGCAATATGAAATAAACTGTCTTGCTCAAGAATACAATGCAGGGCTGGGAATTGAACTCATGACCTTATGATCATAACCATAAGCCATGCACCTTCACTATTATATATCATGCCAGAATGAAAAGCAGACGTATGATGATGATGATGATGATGATCATCATCATCATCATCCTGTGCCTTCTATCCACTCCTTCTATCAATAATTATAGAGGTATATGCTGTACTTGAGAAGGAAGATCCATCAAGCTGAATGAAATCATAGTTGTGGCAGATACTGGTGTCATGCAAGTGGCACTCATGCCGGGGACATATAAAAGCACCCATTACATTCTCAGAGTGGTTCATATGAGGAAGGGCATCCAGCTGTAGAAACCATGACAAATCAGACTGGAGTCTGGTGCAGCCCCTCAGCTTATCAGCCCCGTTCAAACTGTCCAACCCATGTCAGTATGGACAACGGACATTAAATGATGATGATGATGATGATGATGATGATGATGATGATGATGATGATGGTGATGATTACGAATACCAACTGACTAAAACAATTCATTTCCCATACTCTGAAATACAGTCACCCAGAGAAAAAAGAAAAAAATCTGGAAATGGTTTAGTATTCACAATTAGTTGTCTATCCTTTTCAGATAAGTATCAAGCATGAAGCTCATTAAAATTTGACTTTGATAAATCAATATTTATAACATTCTTCTGATTCAACCATATTCCCTTAGTTACTAAGTATGGAATTAGGAATTAAGACGAAATAATTTAAAATTTTCTGCATCATATAAGTTAGCTGCCTAATATTTATTATTAACCTAACAACAATACTAATACATTTTTATGTAATAAATTTACAATATATAATTCATCCTCCTTTCTACTGCTATTCTCTTGATAATTTAACTCTCACACATTTAATCCAAACTTTCAACAAACATTATATATAATGGTAACTTCATCCTTTCTAATCATTATTTTGACAGCTCGCATGAAAAAAAATAATAAACCTTGGTGCTTTAGTAACCATCTTTCTTTCCAACACACACAACAATAGGAAGTATTCCCACATCACATCATTAAATTATTTTTGGTCTGCGACTACTAAAATATTGAAAAAAAAAAAAAAAGTGTAAACCATTACCCTCACTCCAACAAACAAGTAAAACAAATAAAAATTAAATGCCAGGACACCAAATAAATACTCTTGATAGCATCTTATAAAACTACTTATCTATGGCATTTAAATAGGTCTCATACAACTTTCTGAAGACTTCTTTTTTTCTTTGAACATTCCATAAGTGACAGCACTGAAGAGGCATTCCCTAACCCAAATATAATTAGTTATTGTCTGCTACAAGAGCTTTGTTGTTTGTTTGAATCCCAGCTAATTTGGCTTCAGTTAATTTAGTTTTTGCCCTGCTTTCATTAACTACAGTAACATTCATATTTATATCACATATAACTTAGTAGCAATTTTATATCCATGCTATCTTTCTTTCCTTTTGTAATAATATTATTTTACAATTGTAAAATCAGTGCCAATGTGTATGTATGATACAGTTTTTTTATTTTGTTTCTATTTTCCTGAGTCAGGAGGAGAGGCCTGCCAAGTACCAGTTGCCTTTCCAAGTCTTGTGAACAGTGAGATCAATGCCATTCTAGAATTGTTTTTCTAGAATCTGTAGAAAATGTCATGAACAAAAGAGTGTATTCTAGAAGGTTGACATTTTGATAATGACCAGGTTTAGTGATTCGTGTGGGGCTTGTGAGGTAGCTAGACACAACAAGGATGACAAGAGAAGGAAAGACAAGTGGGTCAAGAATATCTGAATGGTAATAGCAAGAGCTCAGCCAGGTCCAGAGTAGTGGCTATTATAGCAGTGATGAAAAAGAGAGAGGAGAGGGTGCATCAGTGATCCAGAGACTGGAGCATTCTGTCAGTGATTTTATGCCAATCAGTTAGGGCTGTTTTCTAGATGTAGTCTAAGGATGTGTATGTAAGGGCAGGAGGGTCAACAGCAATATTTTAGATACAGGAGCACAACTCCCTAATGGACTTCATCTGAGGCTTGTAGAGTGTCAAAAGTTGTTGAGAGCTGAAGAATTTTGGGGGTCCTGAAGACAACAGTCCATTATTGGGAAGCAATTTTAGTTATATTAAGGATGCACTTTTGCTTAGAGAGATAATGAAGCCCAAAATTTGGAGAAATGTGAGAGATCTAGTTGAGTGCTACTTATGATTAATTGATATTATTTTGCTGTGGAAAGAGACAAATTTGAAAACACCTACTGAAGGATACTTACAAGTCTTCATTCATGAAATCAGTGCAGGTTTGGCAACATGTAACAACTGAAGTTAGGAGTGGATGATGTAAAGCTAGAAGACATTAGGGAACAAAGAAGAGTATCGTGGATATACAAGTAGGTTTTGTTAGATGTGATGGCATGTAAGTCATCAATGCATAGACGGAAAAGAGTGAGGAACAAAAGTGAACTGTGGAGCTTGCCAGGGGGAATAGAAACAACTCTGCAAACATACTGTGATGGTGCCATCTAACAAATAGCAACCAATTCAGAAGATAAGAGATGAGGGAAGCTAAGACACAGTCATAAATGTTTTTTAAGTAAAAAGTGACAACATTGCTTTTTCCAAATTTATCTAAAGTGGGAGCCCATTTGTGGATCAACAGAAAGTGGTAGATGACCAGTAGACTTGGCTTTACAAAAAGTGCGCAGGTGGTCAATAAAGAAGAATGTAGAAAGTGGAGGGAAGAAAGTAAGAGAGAAAGACAGGTTTGAGGATGTTTTAGCAATGTTCCACCAGCATAGCAGAGGTGTTTTAACCCTTTAGTGTTCAAATTATTCTATCAAATGTTTGTTTATTAACAATGCTTTAAATTAACCATGCATTATCTCGTAGCTTTGAGATTTTGATGATGTGATTGTTGATTTTTAAAATGACATTGTAAGGTAGGTGTGAGAGGCCAAATCAGGTTGGTTTGAGCATAAAAACCAGGTAGAATATTTAGGCTGGATATGGCTGGTTTAAATGCTAAAGGGTTAAAGTAGTGAAAGCTCACTACCAAATGGCACTACAGGGTTTGGTGGACATTGTTGCTTACAGTTAGAAAATGGAGAGTCAGAAAAGTTGTGGAGGTGGCTGGGACCATTTTAGAAATGAAACAAATTTAGATTGAAGTATTTCCGAACACAAGCTATGCTTGACGATGCTGTAGGATGTCATGAGTTTGTAGTTAGATCTACAATGTCCAATTTAGCATTAAACAAAGGAAGGTTAACAAAGTAGTATCTTGTGATCTGGAGAGGTATGTAGAAAATGTTCCATCAGCAAATGGTAAAGCAAAATTATTGTAGCCTGGTTGGATGGATACAGTTGCAGTGAGACTAGTATGGTGGTTGCATGGATAATGGAATTTGCCAAAGTAACCACCTGAATGCTGCTCAACAATGCTGGAAGAGTGACCAAATAATCATCATCATTGCCAGTTGACAAATGATGAAGAGAGTGTCCACACTTGAAGAAGTATGTGAAATACTGAACTGATGTACATGTACTATATGATGATGATGATGATGGACTCTCCAATGAGAACAACAAATGGGTAACCAGATGTTCAAACATGTGAACTACCTACTCACTGGATTAATGTTTAAGTAGACATGTACCCTGAATGTAATTCTTAGACCCAATGACACAATGTGTAACAAGGCTGGACCTTGCTTAACATGTACAGTTTATCTGATGGACTTCAACATAGTTTCTGTTTACTGAATTTCACAGTCAATGTTTGTGTCACCCTGAAATTATGTAAGACACCCAAAATACTACATAGTGTGATCAAAGCTGTGACATCATAATTGCAAAGCAAACTTCTTCACCACTCAGCAATACAAACAATGCAATACTGCTTTTATGTATGAAACTAAGAAAACCCATTATAGAAATTTCAAAAATATCCACAAAGGAGCTAGAAATTATGAGAATTTGCTTCTTAATGAAAGAACTCTCATCAGACGAGACCAGTAGAAGTAGAGTTCTAGTCTAACGCATGTAACTATCCAGTCCCTACTAGTATCAAGTCTGGTATTCCTTCTTCCCAATTACATGAAAGAAAGCATCCAAAACTGAGTGTATTACACTAATATATAATGAAACACCTGCAGTGGATTAGAATAGACACCTTCACAAGCTATCATTCCAATATATTACCCCCACCATGTACCTAATCCTTGGATCCCTCTTACTGGAATTCACTTAATTTCAACCATTTAACTCCTAAAGCCCAAATTCCCTATCTTCCCACATTTTTCCTGCAGGCACTAACTTATAGATGTTTAGGCATATTATTCTTGTTATCTCATATAGGCTTGTGGATAACATAGGATCTACTTCTCTATCCCAGCTAAAATATGCTTTTTTATTTAAAAAATTCTCATCCAATCACTAAAGTTAAGGAATATAATAGCTTAGATGTTAATTCAATGTGATTGGACAACAAGTATTGCCAGCATTTGCAAGATTATACTATGTAGTTTTATAAATACAAGTTCAAAACTCTGGGGGGTTATTTACAACATACAGAAGGGGTTTAACATTTTTCTTTTTTATTTCTTATTCGCCTTTACCAAATTGACTAATGCTGCTATTTCAGCCCTAACATCAAAAGCTTAATTTCTCACAGATGTTTCATGATTATTAACTTATCGGTTGATCTAGAGGAGATGGAAAACAAACCTGCGAGTTTTCAAGTAGTCAACAACACTAGATTTCTCAGTTTATCTAAGAAATGTGCTGACACACTGCATTAATACCTATTTAAACTGATTTTATCTTTTTTTGTGAAGAATTATCATGCAATCTTTCAGTGTTGTTAAACAACAGCTATTAGATAACCTGCACAATCTCCCTAAATTCTAAATTTTTTAGTCTTTGCCAGTTTCTCCTTAATTAAATTAAGGAGGATGCTTCAGTATTTATCTACCTCTTCATCATAATTGTTAGCAACAGCAGCAGTAGTAGTAGTAGTAGTAGTAGTAGTAGCTGCAGCAGCAGCAGTAAAAATAAAAAATAAAGCACCGAGACAAAAAGAAAAAAAAGAAACTGGTAATAGAAAATATGAAGCAGCAAAAAACATATGGTAATTATCAGTAGTCCATGTAATGACTAAAGAACTGGAGACAGTAAGTAGGAGTGGGTGATAAAAGATTGTTGAAACCAATGCCATGAGATGGTAGCTATAAAAGAATTGAAACAAATGTTCTAACTTCTACTCTAAAGAAATCTAAATCACCTTTGATGAACCAAACAGAAGATGGGTTTTGTACCTTAAGTAAAAAAAAAAGGGGACATCACATAATGTGGCCCTACATATTCCTAACAAGTTAGGGGGTGGTCGGTGATGAAATGCCATACATCATAAGTCTGCCCATTCAGAGATTCAGGATTCACTTAAGACTAAACAACAACAACATCAAAAATAACAACTAACTTTAGGATATATCTAACGATGTAGAAACTGAAGGAGATCTTCTGCTAAGCTTGAAGAGTTATTATATATATATA
>NC_068996.1:2493059-2494771 GCF_001194135.2 Octopus bimaculoides | reverse complement strand
ATATATATATATATATATTTGTTTTGAGGAAATGATGGAGCCCATTATTCTGCTACCCTGCCCCTTTCATCATCATCATCACCTTAAACATGTAAGGTAATTTGGTGACACAAGGTGTGAACAGCAACAAAGTTGGTGCTTTCATATTAATGGCTGTTTATACCATGTCAGGAGCAGGGCAGCATGTCTACTTCAGTCAATTATTTTGAGGAAATCCCATACATTTGTGCTGGATTGGAATAGCATCTTATATGCATGCTGGGACTGTATAGGAGTATCCAGTATAAAGAAAGCAGTGTGTAATGGCCTCACAAAGCTGCTCAGGAAGTACCAACCATCCGGCAGGTCCTAATTGATTTTCTAAATGTGCTAATAAGAACATGGACAAACTACACCAAGTCAGCTATATCATATACAGATATAGTATTTGTTAGGTCAACAGATAAGGACTATGTCCACAATTTCAGCTGATAAACATTCTACCAGTTTGTCATCTGCTCAGTCAAACTAGATAGGGTACATTGATAGGAAGCCCAGTCACTGGAAGCTGAAGATATTCTTCTCAGTAGAGAAAGCTAGGAGTTGATAGGGCAATCCTTCAATGCAAAGTTGGTTTCTCTGGAGAGAGCTGTTAGTGTAAAAACCATTCAACAAAACAATAGAAAACAACAAATCAGAAGAGACTGGTCAACAGATTAGCTGAAGCACATATTCTTAACCCTTCAGCATTCGGATAAGTCAGTTAAGTGTAATATTTTGAATCAATCCATGCATTATCTCATAGCCTGAAGATATCAATGGTATGATTGTTTAGGTTCAGAATGATATTGTATGGTAAGTGTGAGAGGCTGGATCTGGTCAATTAAACATAAAACAAAAGGCCAGATATGGCCAGCTTAAATGCTAATGAGTCAAACAGGAGAGCAAGAAAGTTGTTCAATGGGTCTGGGTGGTAGAGAAGTGATGCAGTACCAAAACTACAATTAAATCTTTGATGAACCCTGACGGACATATGCTGTACAATTCCAGATGAATGAATATAGTTTTTCCAGCAGTTTTTTTGCCCAACAATTGATAGATTGGAGGTTATGGAATTTACTACCTTCTTTGACAGCCCACTACAGCTTTCAGTGAAAAAGTTGATAAGCCATGAAAAACTAAAAACAGTAGCTGAAATATGAGGGATATGGATCAATCCAAAGCATTCAATAGGATCAGTGCTACATAGCAGCACTTTGTGATACCAGTTCCAGTCTAGCTTTTAGAGGCTGAATTACTTCAGTGTATAAAGAGGTTAAGTGCAGAAAACCATCTCTGAAAGGTTGTATAGAGATGGTGAATGAATGCACTCTTCTATTATTTATAACAAATGACTGGCATGCCATCACTCAGTTTGCATGTGATCAGGCTGGAGCATCAATTATTTTCTTTCTTGAGGAATGAATATATGCATTCTGTTTGTTGACAAAAGAAACAATAACAACTTTTCTCATAATGTGCAATTTTTACAGAGACCAAATATACACAAACACGCCATACACACATGGTAGGCTTTGCTCAGTTTCCAGCTACCAGATTCCCTCACAAGGATTTGGTCCACCTGACGATATAACAGAAAACATTTGATAGAGGTCCATACAGTTGGGCTTAAGCAAACTGCTTAACTAGGCCTGTACCTATATATATATATATATATATATATATATATATAT
>NC_068996.1:2478920-2493040 GCF_001194135.2 Octopus bimaculoides | reverse complement strand
TATATATACACACACACATACATGTGTGTGTGTGTGTGTGTGTGTGTGTGTGTGTAACATTAAAACATCAATCATCATTTAACATGTCTTCCATATTAGGATTGGATAGTTAAACTATCAAGACTATGTCAAGCTCCAATGTCTGCTTAGGCATGGTTTCTACAGGTGGATGCTCTTCTTAATGCCAACCATTTTACAGAGTGCACTGGGTGCTTTTCTCATAACACCGGCACTGATGAGGTCAGCAAGCTACATAATGGGCAAGACAAAGAAAAAGCCCCTCAACTGAATGAGGTTACTCATGTTGACCAGTGAGACCAGCACTTGTGCCTTGCAACAAGGGAGATATGTGACAACTCTGCATTAAACAAGGATGTGTGAGAGTAGCTGTAAGAGAGACATAGACAGAGATGATGTCACACAGTAAAAGAAAGAAGAAAAAGAATATCAAGAAACATGGGTGGATAAGTTCAAAAGAGCATGATAGGAGATATGGGTGGGGGAGTGAATGAGTGGTGGATTGTAAATATCAGTATAGAGGGGTGGATCAATGATAGGAGTGGTTCACAAAAAGGGGGTGGTGATAAGTGACAGTACAGGAGGAAAGGTAAAGAGCAGCAATACAATAAACTTGTAGCTTGTTCACAAAATGGTGAGATTATGTGTGAAGTAGGAGGGTGGTGGGAGGAGGAGAGAGAAAGACAAAGATGTAGGTCACAAGTATGTAGGAGTGGCTACAGTGAGTAGGCGATACAGATTGGTGGGGAAGCCATAGATGAGGTATGACAGTCCCATGATGAAGCTCAGAGGATAAGGAGAGATAAGTGAAGGCACATAAAGGGGCAACTGGTGGGAAAAGGAAGATACTGAGAAAGGCAATGGATGTTAAAAGTAAGGGGTTCCAGGGAGGATATGGAGAAGTAACTGGTAATGCCAACAGGAATGAATCATGTATTAAATTCTCCTGAATAGTACTGTAGTTAGAAAAATGAAGGGGGAATGGATGTTATGAAGATAAAAAGGAAGGCTTGATAGGAACTAAGTGGGTGTAGGGCCCGGCCCAGTGAGAGTATAAGATATAAACAATGTGCATTTAAGACCTAACTTTCACCATGATGGAGGATCTTTTCAAGCACAACAAATTGCCAACTATCTCATACCTTTGTTATCTCTCCATGATGTTCAACTATTTGAGATCGGTTTTCACTTCTTCTGTCTCTGTTTTCTTAGGTCTTCATTTGTACAAGTTCCATTCACTTTATGTGACTGGCACTGTCCTCATCCACCTGCATCACATGACCATACTAGGACAGTCTTCTCTCTTGTATTCAATTTTTCTCTCAACACATTCGCACTTTGTTGTACAAGTATACTGATGTTGCACATCCAACAGAACAAACTAACTTCATTCCTTTCTAGTCTTCTTCACATATCTTCCGCATTCAGTGCCCAAGTCTCCCTTAAATGTCTTACAATCTGAGAAACCTTCTGTCACCAACAGCTCAATGAACATCTTACATATTATTCTTATTCTTGCAAATATATTTCCATGACATCCTCCTCCACTGCCAATTAAGTCATCTATGTAACAGAAACTATCTACTACCTCTAGGGGACCTCCTGGACATTCAAGAAAAATCACTTGTGAGTCCTTACTGTTTACTGCTCATATGCATCTGCTACATACAAGGTCTACCTTCTCCATTAACCTTCCTGTGACACTACATCTTTTGTGTGTTCATACTTTGCACTGGGTACACAGTATGAAATTTCTACTGACAACTTTTTCTATATATCAAGCAAAACAATTTTTCCTGATGGAATTAAACTTCTATCTAGAATTTTGGTCTTTGCTAAGTTATGTTCAAGACTATTTCATCCCAGATTTTGCTTCCATCTCTGGATTCTCTTCTCTAATTCTACAACAGATTTTGCTATAAGAACATGGTCATCTGAAAATGATAGTTGCCTGTATTTTCCTCTGCAATGTAGACTTTTTCATCCATCATGTTTGATAACATTGTCAAGTTATACAATGAGAGCAGGTCTGAATATGCTAGGACTTCTAATGGGAACATTATACATTAGCATCATAAAACAATTGGCAGCAAGGAATATGACAGCTACCATAAAAGGCACTTTTAACACAACATTAGATCAACTACTAACTAACATAGCAAAATAAGACAAAGTAGTCCTGATGTTTTAATGGCTGATTTTAAAGGAAGAGTAAGGAAGGAGTAAGAAAACTGGAATTGAATCATCAGGAAGTAACAATAATATCATCTGACATCTTTTTCGATGTGGACAATATTATAAACACTATCTTCCAGCGGAAAGGCAAAGATAAGGCCTCAAGGATAAATTCCAGAGCCAAACACTGGTAACTTATTAATTACACCATGGTCAGACAAGTGAACCTACTACTACTACTCACCATGTATATTTTCAGAGACCAGAGAAGAGTAAAGGGTGAGATGAAATGGGTAGGGGTGGGGGAAATGGAAGAAGAAAGGGAAATGATGACAACAGAACATACATGAGTACTTTGGAAAATGACCAATGCTGCTATTCATATATGCTGAATAGAGGGCACACAATGACCCAATGGTAGAAACAAACAGCCATGACATAAGGGACAAATCAGTTGTTTTGTTTCTCTAATTGATATTGTTGCTTCATTCATTTAGCCTGTAGGTTAGTCTTGATTGATGAGACTTATGACTAAATATATTCTAGAGCCACAAATCACAAAGAATCTTTCCTTACCATCATCAGTCAGCTTCAATCCAGATCAGGTCATCCTTACTTAAAAGTACTGAAATCATGACAAGTGACCTCTTTTTGTTTATTTACTATTTTTGAGATTGCATTATTAAATATGCCTTCTCTATTTTTAGCATGAAGATTTGGTATAAGTTTGGCAACAATTTTTGTAGTTTGAGTTAGCACAAAGAAGTTCGTTCTGTGGCTCATATGTCAAAGTCTAATTTCATTTTGATGGCTCAGTGCTTAGGGTATTCGGCTCATCATTGTATGGTTGTGAGTTTGATTCCCGGCAGTACATTGTATTCTTGAGCAAGATACTTTATTTTGTATTGCTTCAGTTCACTCAGCTGGCAAAAATGAATAGTATCTGTAGTTTAAAGGGTCCAGTTTCATTACATTCTCTGTCACACTGAATCTCCCCGAGAACTACGTTAAAGGTAAACATATCTGCGGACTGCTCAGCCATTTGCATGTTAATTCCATGAGCTGGTTGTTCCGTTGATCGGATTAAATGGAACCCTCATCGTCATAACCAATGGAGTGCTCGTTAATCATACATTAAAGATACAAAATGTACACTGAATGGAATAAATTATTTAAGTCATCAAGCAGGAAAGAAGTCTATTGTCTGAGGTAAAACTCTTTAAAGACATAGAAGAAATATTTGCCCATAACGTTGTGTCTTCCAATCTATTAAACAGCAACATGAATAAATGTTACATAGCTAATACTCTGATGATGGCTTCTAGCTGAAACATTAAACTTGTCTTCTAATTAATGCAAAATAATATATTCTAGTTTGTGAACCTTTGCCTTTACTATATTTGTTGATGTAAACCATAACTACTTCGTAAGGATTCTTTCATTTCACTCTAATACTAACCATATAAATCACTTACAACAACAAACTAGTTTAGTTTATTGTTGGCAGCACATGATATATCATCAATCTATTTTTACATAAATTATTTAAAACTTGTAGATTTTTTTTTTTTTTTCAAATATAGCAAAAAACAGATAACTACAAAATTTATTCAAATACAAAGCACAGGGGTTGCTATGCAATTAAGAAGTTTGCTTTCCAACCAGATGGTTTTGGGATCAGCCCTATTATGTAGTACCTGGGCAAGTATCTTCTACTATAGCCCCAGGCTGATGAAAGCCTTTTGGGTGGATTTGGTCGACAAAAACTGAAAGAAGCCTGTTGTATATTTATAAGGGTGTGTGTGTGTGTGTGTGTGTGTGTGTGTGTGTGTGTGTGTACACACATATGTGTGTAATTCATTTCCAGTATTCTGTGAAAACAGGTCTGACCATGGGGAAATATTACTCTGAAAATAAGATATTACCTACTTGTCAGCAGAAGGGGCTTCGAACCTTAGAAAATTTAAATCAATAAACTCTGGCCCATGCAAACAGTACAATGATGATTATGATGATGATTATATATGCAAACCCACTTTTTGTACCTAAAAATCATTAATATATTTCATTTTCTTATCTTTTCTTGCCTTACACTTGAGCATAATGATACCCATCAATTTTGACCCTGATGTTTCCAATTAAACCTCTCCTATCATACATGAATAAATATGGTAGGTAAATTCTGCTTGGTTTAAAAGTACAAAAAAGAAAGCATTCAATGTGCCAAATGTGTGTGTGTGTGTGTGTGTGTGTGTGTGTGCGTGCGTGTGTGCGCATGTTATTTTCTCATAGCATGTGTATGTGTGTGATATGTTATCATTTAGGCCACACTGACATTCAATTAACTAAATATTTAATGGCGTCATCAGTATCAAGAGTAAAGGTCTTCTTTTATCATGATGATCGTTACTGAACCACAGCATATTCATGCAATTGAACTCTGAGACATGGGTAAATAAAGTTGTGTGTGTGTGTGTGTGTGTGTGTGTTTGGTCAGCCCACTTGGGAGTGTTACTGGTAACATGTAACCTAGTAGAACCTTTTGAATGGTCAGAGCATAAGCCTAAACTGTCATTCCAACCAAGCTGGTCTGTGAGGATGGTAAATTTGGACGCCTCGCAGGATGAAAAGTAAAACCTGTCAAAAGCTAAATGAGTTCAGACAAGTGAATAGCCATCTAAAATGTGTACACGTGTCCACTAAATATGTGTATGAGTATATCTAGTGCCATGTCTCCATTTCATTGAAGTGTGGTATAGAAGAAATGAGCTTTATTTCTACAGTTGCAAAGTTGGCCACAGCAAGTTAATGAGGAGAAAACATTTGGAATGATATTCTTATAGCATGGACATATGTGAAGTAGATTGAACTCTGACATCTGGAGATCCTTTCAGCCATTTTTGATCTTGCTGGCCTTGGTTTTATTTTGACACAGGGCATATTTTCTGCAGAAACCAAAACACTTTCTACTAAGCTAGCATCTGTGCCTGGTGAGTAGTGCATGACAAACATTCAACAGACTTCTGACTAATGGACAAATAGTCATGTTATGGTAGTTGGAGTAATCCATAACTGTGTGTGTGTGTGTGTGTGTGTGTGTGTGTGTGTGTGTGTGTGTGTGTGTGTGTGTGTGTGTGTGTGTGTGTGTGTGTGCAGTATGGTCAAATTGTTCAAAAGTACACTTTGTAACAAGACTCTGGGTTCAATCTCACAGCATGGCATCTTTGACAATTTCCTTTGTTTCAAATGCCCCTGGTGTTCTTGTACTTTGTGAGTGAAAATAGGTAGATGCATATAATACAGAAGTTAGTTGGGTGGACTGTACTTGAATTCAAAAAGAACACCAAATGCTATGCAGATAGTTTGCCCAAGAATTACATTAACCTTTAACATGTTGAAGGTGAATCATGTCACCATATGAGTTTTCTCCCCTCTCAATGCAACACAATGTGCCTGCAGCTACAGGGGAGAAAACTCATACAGTAACATGATTAGCCTTCAGCATGCTAAAGGTTACTGTTACAATACATCAGTGGAATGCTCAACCACTCACAGCAGGAGTACATAACCCAGTTGATCAACCAACTGAACTCTTCATTGAATAATAGACATCCATCACTGTATGTGTGTGTGGATGCACATACACACACATAATTACATTACAAACGTGTGTACATTTAAATACATGTGTGCATGCATTTATAGATGTAGACATTTCTGTGAGTTTATGGAGTTCACTTTACAGCATTTTCGTACTGAGTTTGGTTCAGTTCCACTGTGCAGCACCTTTTCTTATAACCTGAGGATGATCAGTGCCTTGTGAACGAAATTATGGGTTAAAAACTATTGTATAAGAGTGTGTATATTTGTGTGTGTAAATGTGTGAGATTGGTCAAGTGAAACGGTGATATATTTACATCTCAGTGGGTAATAATATGGTGTGTAATCCAAGATATTCCAATTATCAGAATGTTTTTGATAGTAAAGTTATTTGTGACAGAATTTCAAAAGTTGCTTCTCTGTAACTCATCATACAAAACCAAAGACAAAACCTAACCAAAGACCTGAGGAATACAATGCGATGCAAGATTCATGGAAAAAGCACATATCATTTCACACACACACACACATACATAACAGTTATTCTAACATGAATAGCAAAAAACCAAGTAAGAAGTTTCAACATTGCCATTCAGTCTACTAGAAAGAGCAGACAAAAACCCTCTAAAATTCACCACATATGGTTTGCAGAAAAAAAAAATTAAGTATGTATTTGGTTCACGTATCCATAGACATGCTACATTTGAAAACAATACAATAAAATAATAAAAGGAGGAAAACCATAACTGAATAATCTTTGATCAGAGCTGACCTGGGGCTAAAAACAAAAAATAACAATAAAAAGTAGTTGATGTCAAGTAATAATTATTGATTTCTCACATAAACTCAGAATTTACAAGGAAAGAGGAGTAAGTCATCAAAACAAAACCCCAGGGCATACTAGCCAGGTAGTTATTTACACTGGCAGGATTCAAACTCAGAAAGCAGAGAGTGACGTACAGTCTTCCAAAAGTCCTTTTCTTTAAATTACTAAATACCTACTACAAGGCATTTTGTCCAGCAATTTACTGACTCTCCTGCTTTCCATCCCCTACATACACATATCTTAATGTCAAGTAATAATTATTACAACTTCGGTGTCCTGTTATTAACATCAGAAAAAAAAAAAAAAAACGAAACGGAGAGAGAAGAGTGGAGAGGCAAGTAGGAGGTGCAAAATAAATAAATAAATAAAAGGCAGACAGACAGAGCTATTGACTTGTCTCTCATACTAAATGATAACTATGCAGTTGGAAAGAAAGGCTGATGGTGTAAGAAATAAAAGTTAAAATATAACAATTAATATATAAACACTATTGTCGCGTAAAAAAACACAAAATTCCAGACTGATACAAAGAAAGAAATTGAGAAAAAAAAAGAAAGAGAAAATATGTAATCATCAAAGAGACAGGATATCCCTCCCTGCCAGTCACACCAGAATATGAACTCTAATGACAAGCTTTTCTATCTCAAAAACTGATTCTACCCTAATCATTGCCACAACTGCTTCACTGCTGCTGCTGATGTTGCTAACTAGTGTGGGCCTTCTGCAGTCTAGATAGTTAATGAGGTCATTTCTTCTTCTTTTTTTTTTCTTATTATTATTATTTTGCTTCCTGAGTTTCCCAGCAGCAACATCTTACATTTGTATCTGTTTATTCAATGATTCTTCCAGAGAGAAGTAGAATCACCTAAACTTATTTGCAGTAGTTAAAAACAATACTGTGCTCTCATTAACAACCATTTGTTTTATTGCATCTTTGATTTTAGTTTGGCTTACTGATGGCTTCTTTGAATTAAATATGGCTTTTATTCCATTTTACAAGTGTTCATGCATGACTAAGTGCTACCCCCATGTTCACTGGATACAGCGATAACTCCAGTTTGTTCAGTTGCTCAGAGACTACACAATGAAATTTGCCATGGTATAGATGACGATTTTACAGTAGGTAAAATCTTTTTTTTTCTTTCTTTTTTTTTTTTGGCTAGGTTCCAAGTGAAAGAGCAGCAACCATGGTCTTTACATGATCTGAGACAGGCTAGAAAAAATGAAAAATGCCCAATTTGTAGGTTACAGCAACCCACTGCTTTGGTCATCAGTAAGTAACTTAACTTAAAATCAGTAACTGCAGACACATCATTCAAAGAGTTTAGTCACCGTCTTCAGTGAGGACTTTCACAAAAACCATTCCCACCTATATTTCCTAATGAAAATTGATGTCACACAGGGTAAGGTACGGTATAAGGAACTAGATCAAGGCATCAAATTATTTGTAAACAGAAAAGGCCTGCTTCCAATGATTGAAACAAGTTACAACTAAAACTTAAAATTTTATCATTTTCATCATATATGCATATAGTTATTGCAATTCCCGCACAGCTTAATTTTGCTTTTCACTTAAAAACATAAATATTTACTGAAGGATCAATTTAAACAGTTCCACCTCTCCTGCAAAATGTAGGTCTTTATCTTTCTATACAAATTACAACTGACAAAGACAAACATGTCATTTTACATTCCACCACTCACATATGTATCAAGAAACATTTTTTTTTTTTATCATTATAGTTTTTCTTTTTTTTATTATTATTTTTGGGTTGCACTTTTTTGAGACTTGCACTTGAACTGAAATTGTGCAGAAACAAGCAACTGCACTGTGGTAGAATCATGAAAAAACTTTATAACACAAACATACTGTTTTATCTATTTCTGTTTTATTTTGTTTCATACTAGTTGCACAAAGAAAGGTGAGAAAATACAATGAAACAATAATATAATGAATATACAATAATAAACGATAATATAATGTAAAAAACTTATATATTGCAAGATTTGCTGGAAAATAGGCCACATACCTTTAGCATTAACAATAATAGAAATATTTTTTTCAACATAAATATTATACTTATAATAACAGTCACTTGACTTTTGGCCAATTAGGACCAACAGAATGAAAAAGCTATCAGCAAATAACACAAATAGTCTATTCAATCTAGAAGACAAACAGTATAGTTCTTAAAACGAGCCATATTAATATAACTATTATTTACAGTAAGAAAAATAATTTCATAACTGGTTCAATCCTTTAAAAAAAAAATAACAAAATATTGTATAAATCTGGAAAACAAAATAATTTCAGGAAAAAAAAAAAAAATTTAAACATTCAGCTGATTACATGAATGCAGTTTGGCCTTCTTAAGAATTGATGATAATAATAATAATAAATAACACTAATAATAAGAGCATCACAGCAAACCACATCACATACCCAAAGCACATAGGGTTCGCTCGGTAGTGAAGTGAAAGCATGTTATAAAAATAAAACTACTGAACAATAATAATAATAATAATAATAATAATAATAATAATACAACAGAAAGTTATATCATCATTTTTTGAAATTATTAAGATTAGTACTATTTTTAGATAAGTGTTTCCTCAACTCCGAAGTTCATTTCGAACATTGGGCCTCACAGTAATGACTAGTAACCAAGACCTTTGGTAATATGCCACATTTGAGAAGAAGACCTATCAAGCCAAATGAAATTGTAGTCATGGTTGATGCCAATGTCATGTAACTGGCATCCATGCTGGTGGTATGTAAAAATTACCTGTTCAGTGTTGGGCCTCATGGAGGCAATGTGACATAACTAGTACCTGTGCCACATAACTAGTACCTGTTCTAGTGGCATGTGAAAAGCATTGGGCCTCATGGAGGCAATGACATATGACCGAGACCTTTGGCAATATGCCATGCTTGAGAAGAAGACCCATCAAGGAAAGTGAAATTGTAGTCTTGGCAGATACTGATGTCACACAACTGACACCAGTAAAAGCACCCATTACACTCTCAGAGTGGTTGGCATTATTAGGAAGGGCATCCAGCTGTAGAAACCATGCTAAAATCAGGCTGGAATCTGGTGCAACACCTCAGCTTAAAAGCTCTGGTGAAGCCATCCAATCCATGCCAGCATGGACAATGGACATTAAATGATGATGATGATGATGATGATGGTGATATGATTATTAATACAAAACAAACATACTATATATTGGCACATAATGCAAACATTAAAGCTTGTAAATTAAAATATTTCTTATTTATTTAGATGGTTTTTCACTTTTACTTCTTTTTCTCTTAAAGGCATTAAGTTAACAGCTACAATATTAGTTCCTTGTAAGAAATATTATCAGACAGATAAAAGTAAAAACTCTTTACGAAAGCTCTAGCTTCACAATCAAATGATTTACTTCCTATAAAATGAAAATCTTAATAAATAGTGAACCAAACATTTGTTCAGGTAAGCAAGGGGAAGGATTGGTATTTATATCCTTTGCAGTCCTCACTCACAGACAGAAGAGAGCAAAGTAGTTGATGCCCAGCTTGAATGTCTGTATGTCAATGTCTGCAAGAAAATGCAGGACTAGCAAAGCAATTTGGATTTTGGTATGCATACTCATACAGTGGAAACACATATTTATATATATATATATATGTGTGTGTGTGTGTGTGTGTGTGTATTAACACACACAAACATATATATATACATAGAGAGAGAAAGAGAGATCAAAATCAAATCAAATGGAAATTGTAGTTGTGACACGTGCCAGTAGCATGTAAAAAGCACCATCCGAACATGGCCGATGCCAGTGCCACTTTGACTGGCTTCTGTATCAGTGGCACATAAAAAGCACCATCCAATCATGGTTGACGCCAGCTCCTCTGGCCCCTGTTCCAGTGGCACGTAAAAAAGCACCCACTACACTCTCTGAGTGGTTGGCGTTAGGAAGGGCATCCAGCTGTAGAAACTGTGCCAAATTAGATTGGAGCCTGATGCAGCCTCTCGGCTTCCAAGACCCCAGTCGAACCGTCCAATCCATGCCAGCATGGAAAACGGATGTTAAACGATGATAATGATGATGATGAAATAAACAAATGAAACTGCTTGGCTTTTATGTGCAATATATATGTGTGTGTGTGTGTGTGTGTGTGTGTGTGTGTGTGTGTGAAAAAATGAATAGAGAGAAAGCAAAGGCAGATTTTTCAAACGATGAACATTCAAGTATAAATATATTGATATCTATATATTAATAGAGTAAACTTACAAATATCATAGAAAATTAAAAGGGTTGAAGGTGTTACAAGTCCAACAGTTGTTTCTGGAGATCCTTCATAATGTTTGCAGATCTAGTTCATAAGAATATGCAACCAGTAATGAAAGCAAGTAAATTTGGTCTCTGTCGTTTGTACTCTACTCGCCTAGATTCCTCTTATAGGCGTCCTTTACTCTGCAGACTTGGTCCCTGGTATATCAGAGTGTAAGTTTAAACCATTTGAGCACTATTAAGAGTTGTCTTATATTGAGAGTCTCTGGATCTCGTCTGTTGACTTTATGCCCATATATACATATGTGCATGCATTTGTGTGTGTGTATGTGTCCTCATCATTTGGATTAGACATATACATAATCAAAGCAGATTTTCAATGTTCAGCTGCCTGTCCTGTTGCTGTTTGGAAGCAAAGTAATATTTCCCCTTGACAAGAGAATCTTGTAAATGAATAACATTCATTTACAATAATGACATGATGTCAAAACAAGGAGACACAAACATACACACACATAGATACATGTGTGCATGCATATGTGTGTGTGGATCTATGTGTCTGATTGTGTATACAACAGGCTTCTTTTGTCTTCCATCTACCAAATTCACTCATAAGGTTTTCATCAGCCCAAGCCAACAGAAGACACTTGTCCAAGGTGCCACAGGGTGGGACTGAACTCAAAACCATGCACGTGTATTATATGCTTTATAGTTGTATATATATTATAAATGTATGTATGTATATATAAATATATATATATGTATATATACACACACCATACATATTAATAGATACATATATATATACACATACACGTATACATATATACATACATGTATATATGTATAAACACACACACATACATATATATATTTATATAACTGAGTTTGTATAATTGTGTATAGAAGAATCAGACTAAGTTGGAATTCTATTGATTGGTTAATATATATATACCCCCAGCATGGCCACAGTCAAATGACTGACCAAAAAAAAAAAGAAGTGTGTGTGTGTGTGTGTGTGTGTGTGTGAGTGTGATCATTTAAAGCCCCTTTTTCTATGCAGGCTCTGCCAGGTCCTATGTCTTTATTGGCACGTCTTCAACAGTTGAATGCCAGCCACTTAACAGAGTGTACTGGGTGCTTTTTACATGACACCAACACTGGTGAGTTTGCCAAATATGGGCAAGATAAGGTCCCTGAATTGGAGTGGAGCAGGGTATAAACGGGGGGAATAAGAAACTATAACAGAGGGACAAGAGCAGGTGTCATGCTGAAGACATGAATACATGGCTTACCCACAAGGAAAGTGAGAAAAAGAGAGAGAGAAAGAATGAAATGTGAGACCCAAGTAGAATGTGAATATGAAACGAAATAGGAAGTGCACTGAGTGAGAATAGCATGATTATAGAGTAAGAATGAGTTGGATGCAGAGGATATGAGTTCAGCGTAGTGGGAAGCAAAGAAAATGAAGATGAGTTGCAGGGGGAAGAAGGCTTGATAGAGCCTCACTTCTGCTGAGATGGACAGGTCTTCTTAAAAGCACAGAGTTAACACCATTCAGTGTTGTAAACCATCATCCCTCTGAGATGGCCTAACATTTTGAGATCAGTCTTCATCATTTCATCCTATATCTTCCTAGATCAACTTCTTCCATGTTTAGCAATTGGCACTGCTTTATACAACTGACCTCATCCATCTGCATCAATGACCATACTAGTGCAATCTTCTCCCCTGCACACCACATCTGTGTCACTTATGCTCAATTTTCCACATTCATATTTTGTCATGCATGCACACACAGACATTGTACATCCATCGGAGTATACTTGCCTCAATTCTTTCAAGTCTCCATATGTCCTCTGCATTCCCAACCCGAATGTCACATCCATGTAACATTCCTGTTTGTACACAGGCATCATACAATTTGCCTTTCATTCTGAGAGAGAGAGGTCTTTAGTTACCAACAAAGGTAGAAGTTCTCTAAACTTTCTCTAGCCAATTTTTATTCTATCAACTATACTTTTAAAGCATCATCCACCACTGCTAATTAGGTCACCTAGATAACATAAAATATCTACAATGTCAAGGGGGCCTCTAGGGCATTTCAAAACACCTATTTCCAATGTTATTTATTGCTCCTATGCATCTGCCACAAACAAACTCTACTTTCTTTGTTAACCTTATGTTTGCCCTGAGCACACCACATGGACTATCTGTCCATACCCTATTTACATATGGAACAGGCCGGTTTATCCAAAGGAATTAGCATTCTGTCTGTTTTCCGGCTAATTAAAACTTCAGTTTTCACAAAGTTAACTGGTTTTGCTTTCATACTTGGAATTTTATTTCTAATTCTTCTACTCTTTCAGCCATAATGGCAAGGTCATCAGCATAGAGGGGCCCCCATAGGCAACCGGTCTTACATTCCTCCATTATAGCCTGGAGGACTATGATAAATAAAAGGGTACTGCCAAGTGAACCCTGATGAATCCCTACCTACACAGTAAATTCACTAGTGTATCCATTGTTAGCTCACATTTAACTTACAGCACAGCTGCATGTGGCCTCAGCAGCCCTTATTAGCCACTCATCTACTCTTACCTTTGATGATGATGACTGAGGAACCCATTCCCCAGGTCAATGAATGCTAACTACAATGGTTTACTTTTAGCTAAATACTTCTGTAGTTGCTGACTATGAACCTCTCTTGGATTATAACCCTATCAACATATTATGTAGATAAGGTTATAATCCAAGCTGTTATTTCTTGAAGCACAACTCTTTATTCCAGTAATCCAAAGTCATATGTAGAGATAATATTTGTGTGAGGTATGCATAAGAGTTCACATATATATATTATATAATATAAATTGAAGTTGGCCGACCATTGTAGTCTTTCTTGTCTTGAAGTTCACGGCCAAACGGCTGGGAGGATTCGCGTGAAAAATGGCACACATGTGGAGATAGATTGGAACGTGCTTTCCATTTTTTCCCTAGCCCCCATACTTACAGAGAAAATCAATTAAAACAACCTGCGTGCATGCGTGCGTGTATGTGAGTGTATGTCACTGAAGCCATTCATACATATATACATAATAAATAAATAAACTGAACGATAAATTTCATTTATCTCTCTCTCTCTTTTTCTCTCTCTCTCTCTCATATACACACACACCATCAACATTACTTTGTCGCGCACACCCCATCAAACATACACACT
>NC_068996.1:2476877-2478290 GCF_001194135.2 Octopus bimaculoides | reverse complement strand
GTTTTGAGGGAGATTTGGCTGCTATTTCTACCTGGTCTACCTACCATGTAGAGGTCTGAACTTATTTTTCATTCACAGATTTGCATTTCAAACATTTAACATAATCTATTCCATAAATCAACTATCGTAAAAATTTTCTACCATGACCTCACATGCAATTACCCTTTCTTCTGCCATTAACACCACTTGCTCATACACGTTACAGTTTCTCATTCAAACTACATAATACGCAGAATTGTAGCATTAATACAGTAGGGGTGTTTTGAGGGAGATTTGCCTGCTATTTCTACCAGGTCTACCTATCATGCAGAGGTCTGAACTTCTTTTCCATTTACAGATTTGCATTTCAAACATTTAACATAATCTTTTCCATAAATCAACTATCGTAAAAATTTTCTACCATCACCTCACATTTTCTATGTATGTGTGTGTACCTTAAAATACGTGATTACACAGGTCCAATAAAATACTTCTCAGAAACAGACTACCTAGAAATTCTTTCTTCAAAACTCCTGAAGTTGTTTCCTGCAAAGATATTTTGGAAACACTTCCGCCCACCCACCACCACTTTTTCTCCCATATTTCTTTATTTCTGAAACTTCTTTTGCCAAAAATCCCCGTTTTTGGATACGAATAACTTATTCCATCATTCTCCACTTAACTTTTATCTTCACTTTCTTTAAGTTGGATGTATCTGCTATTAAGTTGCAGAACTTTGGCAGTACAGTTACAATTCATTTCTGCTTTACTTCTTGCATACAATTTCCCCGTAAATTCTTCCCATTTGGCTGATATTTCTACAAGGTTTACCTACCGTGTAGAGATCTGAAATTAATTTTCATTCACAGATTTGCATTTGAAACATTTAACATAATCTTCTCCATAAATCAACTATCATAAACATTTTCTACCATGACATCACATTTTCTATGCATGTGTGTGTCCCTTAAAAGACGTGATTAGACAGAGGTCCAATAGAATAGTTCTAAGAAAAAGACAACCTACAAATTCTTTCTTCACAACAACGTATAACAATTACTTATTCCATACTGCTCCACTTAGCAATTGAAACGGGACACGAAATGATCAGGTTGAGAAACACTGTTATAGATTATGCCTAACCGAAAACAATCACAGCCACATCATCCAAACAGACCGGGTGAAACCGGGTTTAGTTGCTAGTATATATATATATATATATATATACATATGTGACAGTGGATTTTCATTGATGAGTTCATGAAACTTGGTTCTTTTCCCTAAAACTATATATTTATATATATTTTACTTTGTAAAGCTCAATTTAATTTTAATTTTTTATAAATTGATTTTAATTGAGTTTTTACCTGTAATTTTGGATTTTGTCCCTAATATTATTATAATTTTCTAATTTATAATTAACGTTTATTGTTT
>NC_068996.1:2473225-2476626 GCF_001194135.2 Octopus bimaculoides | reverse complement strand
TGTGTGTGTGTGTGTGTGTGTGTATGTGTATGTGTATGTTTGTGTCTGTGTTTGTCCCCCCAACATCGCTTGACAACTGATGCTGGTGGGTTTACGTCCCCGTAACATTAGCGGTTCAGCAAAACAGATCGATAGAATAAGTACTAGGCTTCCAAAGAATAAGTCCTGGGGTGGATTTGCTCGACTAAAAGGCAGTGCTCCAGCATGGCTGCAGTCAAATGACTGAAACAAGTAAAAGAGTAAAGAGTATATATATATATATATATATATATATATATCATCATCATCATCGTTTAACGTCCGCTTTCCATGCTAGCATGGGTTGGACGATTTGACTGAGGACTGGTGAAACCGGATGGCAACACCAGGCTCCAGTCTGATTTGGCAGAGTTTCTACAGCTGGATGCCCTTCCTAACGCCAACCACTCAGAGAGTGTAGTGGGTGCTTTTACGTGTCACCCGCACGAAAACGGCCACGCTCGAAATGGTGTCTTTTATGTGCCACCCGCACAAGCCAGTCCAGGGGCACTGGCAACGATCTCGCTCGAAAATCCTACAGGAGCCAGTCAGGCGGTACTGGCAACGGCCACGCTCAAAATGGTGCATCTCATGTGCCAACCGCACAAGAACCAGTCCAGGGGCACTGGCAACGATCTTACTTGGCTTGCCGGGTCTTCTCACGCACAGCCCATTTCCAAAGGTCTCGGTCCGTAGTTCTCCATTCCATTCATTACTTCCCATGGCATTAGTGTTACAAAACAGACAGTAATGCAGGAATGCATAGAATATTGGTTCTTGGAAGAATTTCTACTAGGAGATATCTTATACATTTTCTACTACAATTACAATTTTGTAACTCCTATTAGCAAATGAAACACATGTAATGGTGAATAACACCATAAAATTTTTCAATCTCATTTTCACACACACACACACACACATACAGAGGCTGTGTGGTTATGAAGTTTCCTTCCCAATCACATGGTTTCATCAGATTAACCCTTTCGATACCAACCAGGCTGAAAGTGCCTCTGGTTTTGTAGTACAAATGTCTTGTTTTCAAAAGTTCTGAATTAAAATCTTCTACCAAACCTTTGTCCCAATTTATGTTCCTAACACCAGCTTAATGATAACTAAGTTATTTTACTAAATTCTTTGTTATATTTAAAATAATTGAAAGAGACACAGAGCATCTCAACAGAAATATGGTAACAAATAGGTGAAGTGATAAAAACGGATCTCAAAATGTAGAATTTTGGGTAAAGCTGTCAAAATGAACACTAAATAAGAGAAATATTGATGTCTGGGATGTTCCAACTGGAATTCATCTAGAATCCCTTTCCCACTTCTCTCCTCTCCTACAAATCCCCTCTCCTCAGCCATTCTGCCCAATATGCTTTCACTACTTTTTCTTTCAACTCTCCCCTTTTTTTCCCTTTCATTGTTTCCTCTCCTCAACCTCCCCACTTTTTCTTCTGCTCACCACACTTCATCTCTGCAATCTCTTATCACACTTCAACATTCAACAGCTACCCTCACCACCTTCAGAGCGCTGCCTATAGCCTTTCTTTCTCTCACCCCATTCACCAACAGCTATCACCCTATGTCTTTCTCCAACTCGTCTGAATACCCCAAGCACCCACAGGTTAAACTGAGAGTAGCAGAACAGTGAGCCTACCAAAATGAAATATTAAATTCTACTATGGTATTGAGTACTTTTTTATGCTTCTCAACCACATGGTTCCGGGTTCAGTCCCACAGCGTGGCACCTTGGGCAAGTGTATTCTACTATAGCGTAGGGCTATCTAAAGCTTTGTGAGTGGATTTGGTAGACGGAAACTGAAAGAAGCCCATTGTATATGTATATATGTGTGTGTGTGTGTGTGTGTTTGTCCCTCCACCATTGCTTGACAACCGATGCTGGAGCGTGTGTGCGTGTGTGTGTGTGTGTCTGTCTGTCTGTCCCCACAACATTGCCTGACAACTGGCATTGGTGAGTTTACATCCTCGTAACTTAGTGGTTCGGCAAAAGAGATCAATAGAATAAGTACTAGACTTAAAAAGAGTAAGTTCTGGGGTCAGTTTGGTTGACTAAAGGTGGTGCTCCAGCATGGCCGCAGTCAAATGACTGAAACAAATAAAAGAATTAAAGAATATACACACACACACAGGCACTCACATACATACACACATAAATACATATACATACACACATACATGTGTGTATGTGTGTGTGTGTATTTATATACACACACATACATGCACAGAACATTTAGGTTTTGTGTTGTGCATTTTTTTGTCAAATGAAAAGAAAATACCTAAAATATACTTAAATATATGATTAGAAATGTGAAATCTAATCTTGTAAAAAATAAAATTAAATAAAAAATTTAGAAGTACCAAATGTCCCAAAGGAGCAATAGAGAAAACATCTGGTTGAACCAACAAACAGGTGACCTTAAATAGAACATATCTCACATAGAATATTGGTGTACCTTAGGAGACTGGGTCAACTGTGAGTAGATGTCTTTTCCTTTATATATATATTTTTTTAATAGTTTATTTGTTAAATAAATCAGCTTTTCCTTATTTCTTGACACATCTAGCTATTGTACAGGAATCATGGTGCTGACTTCCCATCCAATACTGGCACAGACTAGGCACCCAGCTAATAAGTAGAATAAATGGTGTAGTATAGGCAGCCATCAATGATGTAAAATAGTGTGAAGCAACTGTGATGCAAATAAATGGCGTAGGGTAGACATCTAGCTATGATGTAGAATAGGTGATATCGTGTAGACATCTAGCTGTGATGTAGAATAGGTGATATAGTGTAGACATCTAGCTGTGATGTAGAATAAATGTTATAAAGTAGACATCTAGCTATATTGCAGAATAGAAGGGACATTGCAGATATGTGGCAGTATTGTAGAACTGAATGTGTATATCAATGATTAACAACCAGTTATGAGTTCTGACATTTAATAACTTCTCTCTGTAAATACAGATGCAAAACTTGCTCTAACATCAATATCAGTTCTGTAACTAATTTACAGCATTCTAAATTGTAGACAAGCTGGAGCACCACATTATGACCTGTCTCTCTTAGTTAGCGTTTCTGTCTTTTTCTTCTTTTTGATGGTGGTAGGTGTTTTTGTTTTTATGTTGAATATTTCCATGCATAATTCAGAACGGCTGTGGCACTAACATTGTAAACAGCTTAAGATGGTCAGAATGATACATGAAAGAGAAAATTAATCAAATGATGCTTAAAATCTACATCAGAAAATATAACAATCCTGATTTCTCCAAATATATAATCAACTTATATAAAAATAATAGTTAAAGACCTTTGGCATTAATCATGGCAGATTTACAATCCTGTTATGATATTTCATTAT
>NC_068996.1:2459128-2473188 GCF_001194135.2 Octopus bimaculoides | reverse complement strand
ATATATATATATATATATATATATAATATATGAATGCATATTAATGAGACTTGCATTTGAAATTTAGCACATAACACCAATTTGAAAATAAGAAGTTATTGTCTAACAATTACTGATTAGAATGTTCCAGTTCTCATGCATATTTCTTGAGATTTATTGAAACGGAGATTACTAGAAGAAATTATACATTCATAAATTGTAACACATTTAGTATTCAGCTTTGATGTGATAACCTGATATTTATTAATTTGATGGAGATGTACAAGTTGACTTTCAATAAATAGTTTGTGAGTTGTTGAAAGTCAACAGTTGAAGAATTTGCAGTAGAAATTTTATCACATTCAATCAGCAGTGACAAAATTGCAGAGAAGAGCTAGCAAATAGACTTATGCAGAACACAGACGTGGACTCCATCGTCCTATGCCCAGTACTCTAAACTATGTGTATGGTAGCTAAATATATTCCACTCTAACTGGTACCCTAATCCTAAATTTTAATGTGGCTGTGACAACTATCAAGAGATCAGTCAGTTACCAGCTTCAGTGTGAGGAAAGGTTAATTAACAAATAAAACTCCTCCCTTGAGAGAGAGAGAGACACACATGGTCTCACAATCTTAGTGAAGATGAAACATCTGCAAAGTTGGCTACTCAAGACTAATTCAACAATTAGCAAAAAGGAAAATAGCTTTAACTGTGCCAAGGAAATGAAGACTCTACTTACAACAACAAAAGCAATACATTTAGAAGAAAAGAAACTCTGAATTAAAAACAGAAACAATACAAAATGCTGAGTGGTTGGTGTTAGGAAGGGCATCCAGCTGTAAAAATCCTGCCAAAACAGTTACAGAAGTCTGGTGCAGGCTTCTGCCTAGCCAGCTCCTGTCAAACCGCCCCACCCATGCCAGCATGGAAGGCAAATGTTAAATGATGATGATGATGATGATGACAGCAGAGGTGTGGTCATGTAGGAGTTTTGCCATGCAAGAGAACTCCTTGACCATCCACAAACAATCATATTAACTCTCTTTCAAATGCACACAACAGACATCAAGCCGATTCCCCAAGTGAACAGCTGCCATTAATAATGGGATGGTGAATAGTATATCTGGAGAAGTTCCAAAGATGATAGAGCAAAAACTGTTTCTATTACTATTGAAAAAGCAATGGAGAAAATGAAATTAATCTTGCAGCTATTTGGATAAATTCTAACATAAAGAATGCATTGGAGAATATTTAATTATATTTCAGAGAATTTAATTTCTAACAGCTCAAATAATTTTCAAAGAACTGAGGCTCAAGTTACAGAATGATACCATTTGAAAACATTTAAAATAGACAATAAGTAAACCCAGAGAATTATCTGATACACATAAAAAGTGGACGTAAAGAATGAAGACCAATTAAATTCAGAGCAACAGTAATGTGTGTATAATGAGGATGATGGCCAAGATGGAGCAGATGAAATTGCAGAAAATGAAAAAAATTCTCAATTAACAAAAATGTTATTTTTATAATTGTTGAAGCTGAAATGCAAATGATAATGAATTCAGATTTGAATACAGAAATGCAAATTGGAAAACAAACTGAAAACATCTTCAGGTGCAATAAGGCATGCACACAAAAATAAATAAATAAATAAATAAAATAAAAAATAAAACTGTAATGCATAAATGAAACATAGATAAAAGTGTGTTTTTAAAAAGTTACTTAAGAACCGGTTGTCTAGGGGTTCAGCCCCATTATGTGAAAACTGTCAGTTGGTTTCCTCTACTATATAACTGCAAGCTGACCAACAAGGAGATGACACCACTGACAGGAGCCACGTACACTGCTGGATGAAAAAGCTTAATGTAAGAAGAACCAGCATCGAAGAAAAATCATACAGATGAGACCATCAACTGTGAACACGGACATAAACTGCCAGTGAATGGACAAACGGAATTCGATGGACAGACAAGTCACATGAGCTTATTGCACAACTGGACTGTGGTCATAATGCTTTACAGATGATGAACGATTTTGAGGTATCAGAAAGTGTGTACAAAGTACACACTTTGGCAGTTGATAATCAAAATGAAGGAAGAATGGATGAAAGTCTATACAAGTGTAATTAAAACTTTTTGAAACTAATGATCTAGAGATTGGAGATGAGAAATTGCTAAACCAGTTTGTGAATGTTTTCATTTTTAATAAAACTAAAATATTGTATACTAAATGTACCCCCATGACCCATTAAGTCACAACCGCTCCAAGTTGAAAATGTCAATGCTCACTGAGAAAGGAAAAATATATTTCAAACTTCATGCAATAAAATTCATAAATAATACAGTTCTCCAACTTTTTTGCCTCACTTTTTTTCTTTGCCATTCATTGTGTTACTACTGTGCCAAGTAAAATACATGGCTACTTCAGCATAAAGTAATGTTTTTGCAAAGTCATCAATGATAAGAATTCTGTCAATGTTGTTCTCATATGAAATTCATTGACAGACATATATATCCACACAATTTCTGAGCAATACTCTTAGTTCATGTTCATCTGGCAGGTGAACTTGCAGTTTCACTATTGCAGGTGCTCTGAAATGAAAATCCTAAAACGGATGCAACCGCTTCAGATGGTCCATTAGATACTAATTTCATTATCAAACTAATACATTCCTTGTACGCATCCTCTTGTCAATTTTATTTTTATTTGAACTCTGTGTGTGTGTGACAAACAAACATATATATATATATATATATATATATATATATATATATAAGTAGATACAGAAACACTGTGTGTGTAAACACCCACATACATATGTATGTATCTATACACAGACATACACATATACTTAGAGAAGTGACACAGACATCTGTCACCTCCCTGCAATGTCAGTCATGTTGCCTTGAATACACTGAGTACTTTTTCATTCCACCCCGCCCCCATCACAAATCCCACTCAACACTATTATTCATGCACCTGTCACTCATGCTTCTCACTCTGCAAAGAAGCTGGCATGTGGGCAGAAACTTGTTTGAAGGCCCCCATGCATCTACACAACAGCTGCTTCTTAATTCCTCAACTGACTGAGGTTTGCTGTTGTTCACAGGACTCGGGAAAATATCCCATTTGGAAATAAGTGAGGGTTAACAACAACAAAAGCATCTAACTACAAGTTTCTGCTGACCCATGCAAAAAGTGGGCATTAAAATAATCAAGAAATAAATACATCCATTGATACACACACACACACACACACATCTGAATCATTTAAAAGTACAATTTAACAGTCAGAAGAATAGCAATAAGATTGCACAATATTCATGTCAATTTATATAATTTATCTACAACTTATACTGGTATTTTAGCATGGAAACTTTGGGCTTCTTAATAGCAAAGAAAACAAAGTAAATACTAGAACCACAAATTCATAGTGTGTGTGTGTGTGTGCATGCGCGTGCGTGTGTTTGTGTTGTTATTTAACCTAGAATTGAAAGGTTATTGCATGATTAAATACATGTAAATATTAAATGCAGTGGGGAATTAAACCATATGTGAGTAGCTATTACTGAAGCAAAAAAGCGTTTTCCTGAATCCATATATATATAAAATTATAGTAATATAAATAATACTGAATGTGTAAACAATGAATGGCATTCCTCTTCTCATGTTTAAATAATGTACTAAAGAATTACAACTTACATCTTGGGGTGTCTTCCAAAACTGATTCTAGAAAGTCTTGAGGTGTCATGTATAAATGACCTTCATATTCAACTGAAGCAAAATCTCGAAACCTTTGTTCCCGAAAGCTAAGTGGACGTTGAGTAGTCTGAAGCAAATATACAAATATATAATTACAAAAGTATATAAGGAACATGGATAACAAGGCATTTTATTAAAAGTAACAAAACATTCTATACAACATTTATTACCTTCATAGACAGCTGTCAATTTTAATATTTCAGAATAAGCAGCCCAGGCATAGAGAATAAGGAAACTATCAATGCTCCAGAAATAACCAACCAATTAGATTCTGTTGGGCCTGATATGTTCTTTATGCTTAGTCTTTTGTTGTTACTCCACATTGTCAAGTAGCTCATATGGCCATGTGTTTTAAAAGTTTGCTTCAAAATTAGATGGATCCAGGTTCAAAACCATAACACACTACCTTGAACAAATGTCTTTTAACCCAGTGCCACTTCTACATTGATGTTGTGAGTGAAAGTGGATGGAGATAAACTCTGTGAAATCTTATCAAATGGTAGTACTTTTTCTTTAGATGTAACCCAAGTTTAACACCACAGCCTTTGATTACCTTTAAATAAAGTTGCATGCATTCAGAGCAGAAAAATGAAAGAACCAATATTTTGTTTCTCAACTAGCAACAAATATTAGACAAAGGTCCCTTAAAATCAAATTTATGACCTTAAATAGCAATGCAGTCCTTGAAAGATGATTACAGGTGGACTACTTTCCATCATAGGTTTGCTTAATCAGAGCTGACTATGTCTAAAAGATGGCAAAAACAATATCCCATGACTGGTTTTTCTTTCCCTGCACCAACTTGCAACAAGTTTTGCATTCCCTGAAGAATATGAGGAGCACAGCCATTACTTGAGTCATTAACTTATTAAAAAACAAAACATTACAATCTAATATTTATCTCCAGCAATTGGAATTACATAAGGTTGGTCAATGTAACAGAAGAAACTGGTAAGAACTATGTAAAAATGCATTAAATGTAAGAGAGCTACAGATATTGGAAGGATAAAATGTAGTGATTCACTGTGACACAACTACAGATATTGTACAGAGAGGTTTATTGAGTCTGTGTTTTGATGAGGTGATGTGAATACAATGCAACTCCATGTATTGCACAGATAATGTGCAAATATGTATAGTTAAATGGTTGGCATTATTATTGTAATCTAGAGATAGCCATTGTTGCTCAACCTAAAGCCATCCCTTGTCACATTTATGGCCAAATACATTCCACCCCATAACCATCACATTCTTCATTGGAAAATTTTATATTTAAAACAACATTATCCAATGTTTCCTTCAATTTTACAGACAGGCTGCAAGTTGAGATGGGTTTGGCTGCCATTTCTAGCCTGTGTAATCACATGGAACCCTTATTGCTTTGAATAGTAACTGACAAAGTACAGGCTGATGTTTTAACCCAAATTTGTTTCTTAAAAGTTATTATAAGATTAGAAATGTCTTAACACACCTCATTTCTGAACAAGGCACTGATTAAGAAAATTCAAGGGGATTTGCAAAATGCATAGATAATATAAGAACAGTGCTCCAACTTTCACCTCCAACTCTGAAATCGCTTGCACTTGCTTCTTGCCGACCAAAACATACCACTTTTCCTAAACTGCAGAAGACAATTTTTACCAACTGCAAACTTGCATTCCTGCCCATGTAAATTTTGCATTATAAACTTTCAACTGTACAAATGTAACATTGAACATACAAATCTAATCTACCCTCCCTAGCTTTCCACTTTTAAGAAAATTTTTCACATGTTATGTCTGAAACCCTTCCTCTTCAGCAGACAAAAAGAAAAGAAATAAAAAAAAAAATTTTAAACAAATTACATTGATAAATATTAATTTATCCTTGGCGGAAAATAAGTATTAGGAAAGAAAATGAGATTAAAGGTGCAAGAGTTTATATTAAAAATTATTTGCAAATGGAAGAACTGGTTGAGTTAAAACTTCAAGCCAATATAATTTACTAAGACATTGATTTATGATTTTGAGTGTGTAATGTGTGTGTGTGTGTGTGTGTGTGTGTGTGTGTGTGTGTGTGTGTGTGTGTGTATTTTGTTGGGGAGCTTTTTTATGTTTTTTTTTTGTTTTTGTTTTTTTTGTAGAGGGGTGAGGTAAGTACTGAATAGAGAGACTCATCCTAGTAAACAAGTCAGCAATGCTGCTGCGCTAACAAACTGAAATTTGAAAAACTGTTGCAATATATAAATATATATTAGCATGTATAATGGGATTTCTATACAACTCTGGAGAACTGTATGTTCTGAAAAAAACTAATCAACAAAATCCATAACCATTTCAGGGATTATATTTACAACATTTTTAATAAATAGAGTTGCTAAAGCATGTTAATAATAGAGAGAGAGAAAAAGATGAACAAATCTGATTTAGAGGGGACAGAGTGGAGACACTGTCTGAATACAACAAACATTTATCCCCATGTTTGTATGAACTGAAAAGAAACTAGTTGTGATCGTAAGGACCACTATGTCTGCCGTTCTAAATATGAGGAACTCCATGTAAATCTGTCTGAATCTAAAGAAACCTAATACTACTTTTAATCTGTGGAATTAAAGGCTATCTGAACCATCCAACAGAAAACCTGTGTCTTTTCTTGAAACTTAAAGATCACTCTCTCTTAGTCTGCTTCAAATAATAATAATGATAGCAAGGGCTTAAGTAATTATATAACTTATAATTGACGGCATTTACTCAGCACTGGTTCATTGTGTATGCGCGCGCGTGCGCGCGCACACACACACACACACACACACGCACAAGCACACAGATATTCTTCTTAATTCTTTATGTTCACTTTGGAGCATCAATATTCTTGTATCCTTTAAGCTCATGTTTCAACACTTTTATAAATTCTCATTTTCCAAATAGACTGCTGTAATGGTGGATTGTCCAGGCAATCAGCTGTAAGTTACTAAGAATTTCTTGAGAATAATTTTATAACTGAGAAAATCATCCCCATCATTCAACATCCATGTTCCAAGCTGGTATGAATTGGACAGTTTGACAGGATTCATTGGGCCCAAGGACTGTATGATGCTCCAGTGTTTGCTTTTAAATGGTTTCTATGGCTGGATGCCCTTCCTAATGTCAACCAATGTACAACATGTCTTGAATGCTTTTTGTACCACCAGCACATAGCTAATGAAATTCATCATCATCGTTTAATGTCCGCTTTCTATGTTAGCATGGGTTGGACAATTTGACTGAGGACTGGCAAGCCAGAAGGCTGCACCAGGCTCCAATCTGATCTGGCAAAGTTTCTACAGCTGGATGCCCTTCCTAACGCCAACCACTCTGAGAGTGTGGTGGGTGCTTTTACATGTCATCGACACAAGGGCCAGTCACACGGTACTAGCAACGGCCATGCTCAAAACGTTTTTTTTTACGTGCCACCTGCACGGGAGCCAGTCCAGCAGCACTGGCAACGACCTCGCTTGAATGATTTTCTAACTTGCCACTAGCACAAGTGCTAGAAGGCAACGCTGGTAACGATTACACTCAAATGGTGCTATTTACGGGCCACTAGCACGGAAGCCAGACAGCTGCTCTGGCAATGAACACGCTCGGACAGTGTTGTTAGTGCTCCACTGGCGCAGGTGCCAGTCATCGAATATGGTTCAATTACAATTTTGATTTCACTTGCCCCAAAAGGTCTTCACAAGCAGAGTTTAGTGTTCAATGAAGGAGAGGTTGGCATGGGTGCCAGTCGTCGGATTCGGTTCGATTTCAGATTTCAAATTCACTTGCCTCAACAGGTCTTCGCAAGCAGAATGCCAAATTTAAGATTATGTACAATCATAAATTTTTAACATGTAATATATCTGTGTGCTTAATTTAAGATTGTATTTTGCTGTCAGTAAAGCTTCCATATTTATCATACTTGTTTTTTTGTGTCATTCTACATAAATTGTAGTGTTGTTAACTAGGGACTTTTTTTCCCAACATTATTCTGTGCACTTTATTATAATGCATTGCAATGTACTACAATGTATCTAAGCACAAATTCAAGGGCATTCAACCACCTAAAGTCCATCATGAAAGTGTCAAAAGCCTTTGTGAAGTCTATGAACACTGCATACATAAGCATGTTCTGCTCAATACATTTTCACTGAATTTAGTGAAGGCAGAACATCATGTCCGTGGCGCTTCTACTGCAATGGAATTCACACTCAGTCTCAAATAGGAGATTTCAATAGATATACTCATTTAGTCTGTTTAATAGAATATGAGCGAAGATCTTTCTCCTGCTATTGATAGAAGAGATATTCCTCGGTAGTTTCCATTCTACAACCTTTTTTTTGAAGATAGGAACAATGCTGGCACCTTTCCAGTCTTGTGGAACCATTTCCATCTCCCAGATCAGGAGCACAATGTTATAAAGATCCTCAGTTAGCTTTAAACCTCCATACTTCCGGATTTCAGTGGATATGTCACATCTGCCAGGTAATTTATCTTCTTTCATTTGCTTGATTGCATTGTAAATAGGTTTGTCATCTAAGGATTCGATGGTTGGCTGCTGTGTAACTTTCTCGAGGGCCACACAAGCCACAATACCTGAGATATGAAATAGGCTGTCAAAGTGACGAGTAAATCTATCAAGAATCTCCAATTTTCCTACAGTACAGTCCAAAGCCATCAAGAGCTTTGAGTTTTGTTGTCTCTTCTCTGGAGCCCATATACCTCTCAAAGTTCTGAGTGAAATACTTTCATATCATTTTTATCAATACCGTATCTCTTCAGCTTTGGCCTCATACCAATCAAATTTCAGTTTCCTAGTATATTGTTGCAGATTCTTTCTTGCTTCCATCAGTTTTTCCCTATTTGACCTTAGGTTACAAGTTAGTTGCCTGGCCTTTGCAATGTTACTTTCTTCTAGCAGGGTCTGTACTTGGATGTCGTTCTCAAAACAATCTTGATGTTTTTTCAATGGTTTGCCAAGGACACATTGACCTGTCTCACATGTAGTTATTTTCAAGATGTTTCATTTTCCTTCAAGCCCTGTTTCCCTACTCCTCCCATCCTTCCAAAGCCTTATCCAGTTGTTCCTGCAATTCCTGTTTTACTTCACGGTCTCTGAGTTTCATGATGTTTAGCTTATTTTTTAGTTGGCTTTTTGTCTTCTTCACTTACTGAAGGTAAAAGTGACCTTTGATCTGATCATGCAGTCTGCACCTCTAATGGCTCTTGCATCCAGGACATCATTGTCATCTAATTATGTACCCTAACAAGTGTCAATACTTGGAGCACCCAAGTAGTCTTTTGTTGATCTTTTTGCTTGAAGACGGTGTTTGTAATTATTAGGTTGAACTCGGAGCAGAGTTGTAGCAACGAGTTCACCATTTGAATTGCACTTTCCTACTCCATGTTTGCCTGTTGCACCAGGCCATCAATTTGCATCACTCCCAACCCCTGCACTGAAATCTCCTCCAATTATCATCTTATCTTTGTAGGGAATTTTGAACAACACTCTTTCAGCTCAGCTTAGAATTCTTCTTTCACTTCCTGAGTGTTATTCTTCATAGTAGGCGAGTAGACACTGACAAATGTGGTATAGCCCTTTTTTGCGGAGTGATAGTCTCATTGTCATAATCCTGGTGTTGGATCTTCCTCTAGTTGTACAGCACTTGGGCTCCTCATTGTGAAGCCAACCCCAGCTTTCCTCCATTCCTCTTCTATCTTCCCACTCAAGAAATATGTGTAGATGTGATCTGCCATGCTATCACATGCAGGTAATAATGTTTCACACAAAGCATCTATGTCAATGTTGTACCTAATTCCCTTTGATGCTCAGGTCTTTGAGATCAAGTAGTGTTCTAACATTCCATTCAACAATATCCATTGTTATTCTGCATCCTATCCTACACTTCACTGGCTACTGGAACACGAGTGAACCAGTGCAGACCTTGTTTACCCAGGTGTGACATCTGAGCTGGAATGGGAATCTTTTGTCTTTGTCACTTACCATAGAAATGCTTGAAAAGTCATGTAGTGAAAATAGCTTTTGGCTAGTATCATTCTTTGGATACGACATCAATGTTATCCAGCAGGTAAGAACTGACCAAGATATGCTGGTATCAGTGCCATACTGTAGCGGCTGGTTGGATGATAGGTTTGTTTATCACCAACCCTTGGGTGATTCCACTTTGTCAGGTTTTGTCTTCAGTCCCACACGGTGTCCAGAATCACTCTCTTCACCAAGCAAGTTTGGTGGGGTTACCAGTTTAGTTACCTATGGCCCATCTAGGAATGTGAAGTGGAAAGAAATTGATCGTAATAAATGGCAAACTTTAGCAAAGAACCAATTAGTATGGAGAAAGCTTAACAAGTCATGCCAAGAACAGTCACAGTTGTGATGACTGACTGCAGATAATAATGGTAAAATATATCATCATTATCAACATTTAACATCTGTTGTCCATGCTGGCATGGGTTGGATGGTTTGACCAGGGCTGGTAAGCTGGAAGGCTGCACCAGACTAAAGTCTGATTTGGCATGGTTTCTATGGCTGGATGCCCTTCCTAACACCATATATATACATACACATACTGTTGTTTGGACGTCCCCAGACGATAACTAGGCTAGTCCAATACGTATAAATAGTGGACGTGATAGCTAGACGAGAAGCATCGTGTAGAGCGAGCTGGAGCCATCGGTAGATTAGACATCGAGTTCTATTGAGTTGAGTTGTCGGAAGTGAGAGTTTGGTAGTTGAGTAGAGGTATGTTATTGGCAAATGCACACCATCCGAATGAGCGATATAACACAAGTGCATACATACAACTTGAAACAGCTTCAACATGAATATCTGAAACATGTATCCATACCTGTAGCTTCACATATAATGCAAATAGCTGTATAAGCCATTTTCTACAACAAGAAACCTGGTTCCGGCTTCTTATACTCTCAACACCTGGCAAAGCTGACTCCCTCTCTGTTGTTACCCAACTCAAAGACGATCTGAATCTTGTGAGCTACATGCTGACCTCAACAATGCAAGTTCCTTATAAAGACATGCTCAGTATGCTCTGTAGAGTGGTTGGTGGTAGGAAAAGCATCCAGTTGTAGCTAAAGCTGACATTGGAATATAACGCAGTTCTTGGACCTGTTGAATCCTCTCAAACTGACCAATACATACCAACGTAGAAAACAGATAGTAAAGAATGAAGGTGATGAAATTGGGATCAAGGCTAGGATCACAGTGCTCTGAAATAAATGTTTAAGCATGGCCATGGCATTAGAGTCACATTGAGACATCATTATCAATGTTTCTAATTGTTTAGAGTGACTAAAGAACTTTAGTATTTATGTTATCAGTCTTTATTTTACTGGCTGGCTAAGTTAGCATTCTGCCCCAACACTGTATTGCTTTAAGCAGACACATGGCCAAATACATGCATATATACAACATTCATTTAATAAAATGATTCCAGTAATGGACCAGATCTTCACTCACATGTACTTGTCATTTTGACCCTTTACTTGAGTGTCACTATTCAAACATACACATGCATGCATACACACACACATACATGATGGGCTTCCATTCAGTTTTTGTCTATGAAATTCCTATCACAAGACATTAGTACAACAGCAGCTATAGTGAAAACACTTACCTAACATATGACTTCATTTTGTGCAAAGTTTACATATGTGTATGTATGTGTGTGTGTGTGTGTGTGTGTGTGTGTATATATATATATATATATATATTATATTATATTATATTATATATATATATATATATATATATATATATATTATATTATATATATACAGAAAGAGAGACAGAGAGAGTTAGTGATTCTGCAAAGAAGATGGGTTGGAAGTGCCACTATGGAAGGTTGCTATATGTAGAGAATGTATGGGAGAAGGAGAGCCTACTTAATGTAGATCCAGCAGGCAGCCAGCTGTCTGTGCCAATGCAATAGCTTAGTAGAAAAAGTAATTAAGTCATAGGAAGACAGGGGAAAGCTTCCAGCCCATCAGAAGTTGCTGCTGAGGGGCTAAAAAAATATCTCAGCAGATGGAGATGGGAGTAGAAGTGGTGGAGTGGGAAATAGCCTAGTCACCCATATAGTTGTCAGGTTGTCCACAAGGGTGTCATACCCAATGATTGGTGAAGCAGCTTTGTAGTCAACTGCTACAAAGGCAAAGGTGATGTCCTAGACAGAAATAATTATAAAGGCATTAAATTGCTGGAACAGGTGATGAAATTTGCAGAAAGGGACATAGCTCAATTAATCGGGGAGAGAGTTAGTGTAGATGAGATGCAGTTTGGGTCTGTGCTAAGGAGAAGCACCATTGATACTAGCTTCCTGGTGAGGCAACTGCTGGTGAAATAGTTGATGGAAACTGAATCTCTGTATCCAGCTTTTGTTGACATGGAGAAAGCTTTTGACAGAGACTCCCACTCCCTTATTTGGTGGGCAATGCTGAAGTAAGGGATAGACAAGTGGTTGATGGGAGCTGTAAAAGCCATTTGTGGGGATGCTATCAGTAAGGTGAAAGTCACCAATGAGTATAGCAAGGAATTTAGTGTACAAGTAGATGTCTACCCAGGATTGGTTTTTAATCCTCTCTTATTTACCATAACCTTCCAGGCTACAACTGAGGAATTTAAGACTGGATGCCATTGTGAGCTCCTTCATGCTGATGACCTTGTTCTCAGTACTGAATCATTACCAGAAGTAGAGAAGGAATGTCAGGTATGGAAGCAAGGTCTGGAATCAAAGAGCCTTGGAGTTAATTTAGGAGGGCCAAAGTCTTGATAAGTAGGAAAACAGACAAATCACAGATTTGTCTTCAGGGAGATGGCCCTGTTCGATATGTAGAAAATATGCTGAGAGAAACTCTATACAGTGCACTCAGTGCAAGTTTTGGACACATAAGAGGTGCAGCAGTATCACTGGAAGACTAACAGAGGAGGTAGTCTTTACATGTGGGAGATGTGCAGATACATTAAACACCAGGAATGTACAAAAAATAGACTCCCTCAAATGTCAAGGGGTATCCTAAGAAATAGTAGACACTTTCTGTTACTTAGGTGATCAAGTTAGTAGTGGTGGAGATTATTCTAAAAGCCCAGCCCATAGCTGTGAGAATGGGCTGGGCAAAATTCAGAGAGCTACTACCTCTGTTAGTAACAAAAGCCTCTCCTGCAGAGTGAAAAGCAGATTGTATGATGCCTCTATACAAACAGCTATGCTACATGGCAGTGTAAATTGGGCTCTGATTACTGAGTATATGTGAGGGCTTGAAAGAAATGAAGCCAGTATGTTCCACTGGATGGGTAATGTCAGTGTGCATATATGACAGACTGTAAAAGATCTTGGAAAAAAACTGAGTATATAAAGTATCAGATGTGGTGTGCAAGAGAGAAGATTGTGCTGGTACAGTCATGTAATGCATTTGAATGAAGACAGTTGCATGAAGAAGTGCTGAACTCTAATTGTGGAGAGGACATGTGAAACAGGTAGACCCAGGAGGATGTAGGACAAAGTGGTGAGAAAGGATCTTCAGACACTAGGCCTCACAGAAGGGATGGCAGGGGTCTGAGACTCCTGGCGCTTGCTGTTCTTGAAGACACATCAAGCTAACTAAAAGCTTGGTAGTCTTTGTATGCAGACATGTCCCTTGCCTCCCTCTCCAGCTGGACATTCCTAATCTCATGGGCTTGTGAGTGCTGGTGCCACATAAAAAGCACGTGTACCAGTGCTATGTAAGCACACCCATGTTGGTAACAAAAGCAACCAGTACATTCTGTAAAGTGGCTGGCATTAGGAAGGGCATCCAGCCAGAGAGACCCTGCAAAAACCGACAGGGAGCCTGAGCAGCTCTTCAGCTGACCAGCTCCTGTCAAACTGTCCAAACCATGCCAGCATGGAAAACAGACGTTAAATGGTGATTATTATCATCAAAGAGGTGCTGAAAAGTTCCTGGCTTTAATGGTATCACGAAAGGCCTGGTTGGAGGCTCAGTGTTCTGAATTCTTTTACAGGGCTTAGAAAAACTGAAGGATCACTGCAATAAGTGTGTGAATCCGTTTAAAAAAATCATAATTGACTGATCCTCCTCTATTTTCTTTTACCCAAAGCTATAAACTTTTCAGCACCTTCAGACACACACATACATACATTGGTTGAGTTAATCTCTTGCTACTCTGGAATTTCACCAGTGTACTTCCAGGATCATCAGGCAAGTCATAACATGCCTGATGGCCCTGTAACTACATAGGTGAAACTCCACAGTGGCAACACACACACACACACACACAC
>NC_068996.1:2455775-2458830 GCF_001194135.2 Octopus bimaculoides | reverse complement strand
AAATGAAAGAAAAGCAGTCAGCTAGTTGATGACAAAAGACCAAACATGTGACATTGACGGAATATAATTCTTTACTTACTTTTTTAAATTATATTTTAATAATATTATTCATATCTTTCAGCACCTTAACTACCACTCAATTTTTAATTACTTTTATACATTTCAATAGACAACATGACATTAAAATCATTTCAGTCTATTATTACTATTCAGAAGAAATAGAGCCAATAGAATTGCTCGAGACAGAAGAGAACGACATGGTACATTAGAAGATTCAATTTCATTCATCAAAGTTCCAATCCATAACAGGCATGGTTATGTAGTTTAGAAGTTTATTTCACCACCACATCATTCTGTGTTGAATATCATGTTTACTTTTATTTTTTCTTTTGTACCTGATGCAAGTGTTCTCTGCTACAGTCTCAGGTTAACCAATACTTTGTATGCAAAATTTGGTCAGTGGAAATTTTATATACACACACACACACACACACACTGCATGTGTGTGTGTGTGTGTGTGTGTATGCACATGTACATGCACAGCACTATTTGTATGGCAGAGCTATGTGGGTAAGGAGTTTGCTTCCCAGCCATGTGGCTTCAGGTACAGTCCTACTATGCAACACACTGGGCAAGTGCCTCCTATAAGCCTCAGGTCAACCTAACCCCTGTGAGTGAATTTGGTAGGAGGAACTGAAGTCTATCATGTATAAATGTAAGCATGAAATGCTCATACCACTTAAATACCACTTAAATGCTTGTATGTAAGTATGTATGTATGTATGTATGTATGTATGTGTGATATATATATATATATATCTTTCATTGAATGTATATTAGCCGAAGATTAAAACGTTAGCAAGAAAAGTGACCAACTGATGGTTTAAAAAAAAAAAATTGGCCCAAGTTTCACAGAAACTCCCATGTCACTGTTGCCTTCTAAATGCAATAAAATAGTGATTAGCTCATTGAAAATCTCTGACAATTGATGTTATTTTTAATAAAATGTGAATTGAAACAAATAAATAAATAAAAATTCCCACAATAACTGATTCCATCCTATGTTGTGTACATGTGGGAGGTGAGAATCAATAAAACGAGTACCAATAATAATAGTGTTGTTGTTTTAATCTATCATACACATTAAGTTTAGTTCCTGAATAAAAAACCAATGTGTTTTCTCATAAATAAAAGCTGAGGCAATGGAAACAAAAATAAATGAAATATCTAATTGAATTACTTTTATAATAATGACTAGCTACATATTAAAAACAAAATTTTACTTAGATGTTTAATAATTTTAGTAAGTCAACATAATTGTTAATCTCAGTATGTTAGTTCTTGTGTTAAAGACAGGATTCAACAAGTTCTTTTAGAATGTAAGAGAAAATCAAGGTTACATGCACCTTACCAGGTGTTGTTATGTGAGGAAGCAAAATAGCTGGGCCACTGTCTCAAGGTAGGTTTTAAAAATGGGTAAGATATTCGGAAACTATACATTACTGTTTGATTACAAAGACTAAAGTTTTCTTTCTTCCTTCCTTCCTTCCTTTCCCTCATTTTTTTTTTTTTCTTAGGATAAGTTTAAAAATATATTTTCATTAACTAATATAATACTTCAGGAAACACTCGTAAAATTAATAAATAGAAACAGTAGACAAAATTGAACTATTACATCTATTCACAAAGGCAGTCTATAATGAAAAATATTACTTTCAGAAAACATTGTTAATATAATAATGAATACGAAGAAACCAAGTAAACCAAATACAGAACCAGTTGAGAAGGTAGACTCTTCTCATTTGCACTGTATTTTACAGAATTTTTTTTTAAATCACTATTATCTTAATAAGACTCAACTACATAAAGTAAATGTTATTGGCAGGAATTTGGTAGAAGCAAATCTAAAGGCACTACCTTTGGTGACATGTCTGAGCTAATAATATGATAAAATAAACCAAATTCTCTTCTAATCTAGACACTTTAGTAATTTATCTCTTGAGATTTAACAAGAGGCAGTAAATATTTGATGTTTCTAATTTTATATCACTTGGCCATTAATGTTGACAACTGATTTCAAACAACATATTATTAATTCTAGTAGCAAAGGCATTACATCTGAAAAAACTAATCTGTACAAATGCCAGTGGTTAACTGTGCTCCCAACTAAAAGCAAACAACTTTACTTGCTTTATACAGCTTAGTTGAAAACAGACACCTATGTCACATTATATTTAATTTTTAACAACTGATATTATGGAGGGCCTCTGAGCTTTTTTGCTTCAACGATTCTGGGGAACCAACCAACTTCTAAGAAAGCAAAATCAGTGAATATAAAAATATGCAAAATAAAATAACTGTTTCACAGAGATTAGGTTTGTATGAGTAGGGATAGTACATTAATACATGTGTGTGCATGCATGTGTGTGAAGGTGCATGGCTTAGTGGTGAGGGCATCTGACACACGATCATTGTGAGTTTGATTCCCAGCAGTATGTTGTGCCCTTCAGCAAGACACTTTATTTCTCACTGCTCCAGTTCACTCAGCTAGCAAAAACAAGCCAGCCTTGTTGCACTCTGTGTCACATTGAATCACCCTGAGAACTATGTTAAGGGTGGGCAGGTCTATGGAGAGCTCAGCCACTTGCATGCTAATTTCACAAGCAAACACTTCTGTTGATCAGATTAACTGTATCCTTTATCTTCGTACCTGATGGAGTGCCAGTAAACATACCTACACACACACACACACACACATATGATTTTCTGTCTGAAGAATTTCTAATAGGAGATATCTTGCATGTTTCTCTTACAATTTTGTAACTCTTGAAACAAGTGTAATGGTAAATAAGTAATGCAAAAAATGCTTCCAGTCTCCTGTTTTAATATAGAATTACACTGCAAAAAATATTTTCCAAAATTGTCAGTTCTTATGCATGCCTCACACAGATATAACATCTACATACTGATTTGGAAAACTGGAATAAGCAGATGTGCTTCAAGGGAACACAGCTTGGATTTTAACCCTACACACACACACACACAATATATATAT
>NC_068996.1:2445719-2455705 GCF_001194135.2 Octopus bimaculoides | reverse complement strand
TATATATATATAAATATATATAATTAATATGTGTGTGTGTGTGTGTGTGCGTGTGTAAATTAAAATGTGTAGCAGAGTGAAGAAGTTAGGGAAGGTCACAAACAAACTGTGTAAAGGGTTTGATAATATATTCCAGATTATGATTACAACTTACATTCTGTTTAGATACTTCTTCAGACTGAAAATAAAATTAAAGGTTTTCAACAACTTTCAACATAAATTTAGATTTATAGATAAGAAACTTGAACTAAAACTTGTTAGTCTTCAACTTGACTTGCTTAAAGATAAGAGAAATAAAGAAATGTAAATAGATGTTATTTATTCCAAAATGTTACAGTTAAAAAATTAAGAAGCAACAGGACTAAACAAAAAAAAAAATATTATAAGAGAAGGAAAAAGAGAAGGTATGTATGAAACTAGGTTTCACAGTCTGGGAACATTATGGTAATAGTTGAGAAAAAGGAAATGAAATCAAGTATGACACCAACTAAAAATTGTAATAGAATTAGACAAATATTTTACATTGAAAAATATCCTTAACATTCTTTACAAAGATAAATGTCTGGGAGAGGATAGAATTATGATTTTATTGAGTACATCAAATTACATATTATAATTGGTACAAGCTTCATCACAAACACAACTTTCTTATATGTAAATGGATGAGTTATATATACAGCTCTACATGTGTGTGTGTGTGTGTGTGTGTGTGTGTGTGTGTGTGTGTGTGTGTGTGTGTGTGTGTGTGTGTGTGTGTGTGTGTGGTATAAAAAGGATAAAAAGTCAGAGAAGATGATAGACATTCAAACTTATCCTCTATCTCTCAATATACTCCTGATTAATGCTTAATACTATAAACTGCTGCAGCATCTAGAATAAATTTGTATTATTCTTAAATTTCTGTCTGAAGAATTATGGCTAGGAGATTCTATACATTTTTTTTCTTTACGATGTGCATACTTTTGTAACTCTTATCTTGTAATAAAACACATGTAATATGGAATTGAAAATATACCAAATATTTCCAGTCTTCTGTTTTGTTATGTAATTACACTGCAAAGTGAATTCACCAAACAATTGCTATGTATATCACATTTAACATAAAATATTTATGTATATATATATATATATATATATGATAATGATAATGGTACACTGCAGATGTGCTTCACAAGAACACAGCTTGCATTATATAACCCTTTATATTCACTATATATATATATATATATATATATATATATATATATACACACACACATATAATATACACACACACAAAGAATGTGAGAGAAAGAGAAATCCATATGCGTATGTATACCTACACATGCATGTATTTGTATATACAAACAGTATTCTTTTATTCTTTTACTTGTTTCAGTCATTTGACTGCGGCCATGCTGGAGCATCACCTTGTAGTGTATAATATTCTAATAAAACATCCTTCATATCAAGTATTTTCTTTAAAGTGCTCCCCAAGGCACCTTCAACCCAATGATTATGGCACGTTTGTCAAGTCAGACCATTCCATAAGATCAACATGTTGCTTCCTTATTGCTTTCATCAAATCTTCCCCCTACAACTTTCAGTCGTTATCGCGAAACCAAAGTCCAACACCAGTTTTCATTTTTTTTTTCTTTTTTACATAGTTCTATGTATGTGTGTGCATGTGTGTGTGTGTGCATGTGTGTGTGTGTGTGTATGGGTAATAAACACTGAAAATGTACAGAAAACAGATTCTATCACATGCCAGGGGGGAAAAACTAGAAGTATTTGATAGCTTCCGCTATCTAGGCAACTAAGTCTGAGTGGGGGTGGTTGCTCTGAGAGTAGTGGCTAGAATAAGAATAGCCTGGGCAAAGTTCAGGGAGCTCCTAGCAACTAAGGGCCTTTCACTTAAAGTGAAAGGTGGACTGTATGTGTGCAAACTGCCATGTTACACAGTAGTGAAACATGGGCTGTGACTGCTGAGGACATGTGTAGGCTTCAAAGAAATGAAGCTAGTATGACCTACTGGATGTGTAATGTCAGTGTGCATACACAACAGTGTGAACGGAAAGATGGACATAAGAAGCATCAAATGTGGTGTGCAAGAGAAACGACTGTGCTGGTATGGTCATGCATTATGTATGGATGAGGACAACTGTGTGAGGAAATGCCACACCCTAACTGTGGAAGGAACCTGTAGAAGATGTGGACCCAGGAAGACGTGGGATGAGGTGGTAAAGCATGACCTTCGAACATTGGGCCTCACAGAGGCAATGACAGGAGACCGGGACGTTTGGAGATATGCTGTGATTGAGAAGACCTGGCAACTAAAATGAGATTGCAGCCATGGCCAATGCTAGTGTTGCATGTCTGGCCCATTTAAGAGCACCCTTGATGCATCAGGCGATATGATATGCTTGAGAAGACCTGCTGAGTCAAGTAAAACCAAAATCGTAGCTGTGGCTAGTGCCATGTTCCAGTGGCACATAAAATGCATCATCTGAACGTGACTGATGCTAGTACCCCTTGAATGGCTCTTGTGCCGGTGGAACGTAAAAAGCACAATCCGAACGTGATCAATGCCAGTACAGCCTCACTGGCTCCCGTGCCAGTGGCACGTAAAATGCACCATCTGAATGTGGCTGATGTCAGTACTCCCTGACTGGCTCCTGTACCACAGGCACATAAAAAGCACCCACTACACTCTCGGAGTGGTTGGTGTTAGGAAGGGCATCCAGCTGTAGAAACATTGCCAGATCAGATTGGAGCCTGGTGCAGCCACTGGCTTTCCAGATCTCAGTCAAACCATCTAACCCATGCCAGCATGGAAAACAGACGTTAAATGATGATGATGATGATGATGATGATGATGATGATATATATAAATGAAAGTAGTATTAATGATTCCAAGATACAAAAAATAAAAAGAAACTGATCATCAACTAATCCAAAAGTAACAAGTCTATCAAAATGTGATCCGATAAGTAAACAGGAGAAAACATTTCAGAATATAACTCCAATTTATTGTAAATCCAAAACCTGACACAACAGATCATATCAATGATACTGTGAAATTTTATAGAAAAATTTGGCTCTGACAACTTTATCAAAAAGAGGATGTATGAAATAAACATCTCCAGGTATACATAATGTATCTGAAGTGATCAGTAGATTCAAGCATTGTATAAATATTAATGGGAGATGAAAACCATGGGAATGTCCACAGAAACATTCCTATGTAGTAATTAAACTTTTAGCATTTAAACTGGCCATGTCCAGTCCAAATATTCTCTTTCATATTGAAACTGGCCAGATTTGATCTCTCATACCTACCCCACAATGTCATTCCAAAAAATATACAATCACATCACTGCTGACAAATAAGGAACCATTGCTATAATGGACAAGATCCGTTGCTGGGAAATGGAATTAAAAACAATTAGATTACCGATATTTCTGCAAAAAATTAATAGCTAATATAGATGAACAAGAAAAATGTAACAAAGCAGAGAAATTAACAAACAAGTTTAAGAGTAATTTAACAGGAGTGCAGTTAGATTACAATTTTGAGATAAAAACAAGCAACTTTTATAAACCATCAAAAATTTAATGAAATCCTTGATAACTTAAAAGACCAAATCACACTATACAAAAAGATAGCCAAACTGCAATATTTTGAATTATGCTTAATTGTTGCAGAACTGATATCAAACACCCTACAATTAAGTCATTTACTGGACATCATGCAAATTGGTTCCTAATTCATTAGCAATGGCACGAACTTGTAAAATCTTATTTCAAGAGATAGATAGAAATTACTGTATTTAGTTTTGATATGTTCAGCATCAACACAAACATCCCATTTGCATTACAATGGAAGGTGACAGAATACTGGCTAGGCAGATAGTTCAGGAAAGATCTCCTGAAGGAATTTGTAAAGAAGGACTATGTTTGGTACTAGAAAACAATAACTACTTTTGACTAAGGATGGCAAAGGGCATGAAGTTGCACTCACATTTGCAACAATAATGATGAGTGTCTTCAAAATAAAATTTAAAAAAACTTTACCTGGCCTGAGATTATTTTTGATCAAAGTTTCAAATTCAATTTAAAAGAAAATTGGGAAAAATACCTCAACAACAATTTCATATATTGGGGCAGGTATAAGGAAAATTTTACGTCTCAAACATAAACAACATTCATGAATCATTCAAATTCGCAATGTAAATGAACAAAAGGGAACCTCCATTTTTGGACATTTGAGATTAATATAACTGATTATAACTAATCTCTGTAACAGAGAAATGGATATAGACTAACAGACAGGTTTGAGATATTGCTATGCATTCCATACGAAAAGAAATATCTCACTTAATATGAGAAGCCATATAAATATATATATATATATGCGAGTGTTACAGATTTAACTATAGATGATTGGAAGAAGTAAAAATATTTGTCCAAAGACAAAGAATAAGATAAATCATCCCTGACTTGAGTCAAAACAAATACCAACCTGTATCAATTTTGGTGAAAGATTTTAATTCAGAACTTATGAAAACAAGACAGTTGTACTACAAAGCCAGAGGTGGTTTCAGCCGGGTTGGTATCAAAAGAGTTAAGTAAACAAACAATCACTAAATCTTAAAAAGTTCTTACCAAAGACAAAATCTACATCAAAAGGAAAAATCATGTTATGAAATATGAAAAGCATTGCTGCATGATAATAATGTTATCCAACAGTGTAAAATGAATAAGTTAAACAATAAGAAAGAATTAAAGGCTAATGCATATATGAATTGTAAAATTAAATTAATTTACAACAGTCTTTTCTACTCTAGGCAGAAGGCCTGAAATTTTGGAGGAGGGAGGCCAGTCGATTAGATTGATCTCTGTACACAAGTGGTACTTAATTTATCGACCCTGAAAGGATGAAAGGCAAAGTCGACCTTGGTGGAATTTGAACTCAGAGCGTAAAGCCAGACGAAATAATGCTAAGCCTTTATGATATTAATTTACATTACACGTCCACCAAGGCAGTGACATGAATCACGAAACAGAATTTCATCTATAAGGAATGTTCATTGTAGTAAACATTTACATATCTGCCAAAATGGGATATTCGAAATAACAAAGCAAATGGACAAGTATGGAAACCACAAGAATACTTCATGAAGATTTTCAGTCAGAAATTAAACCAGATGTACCTACAATCACAACTGAACACAGTTGTTAAAATAAGGGTAACACAGAAAACTTTGGTTTATACATCACATCTAAAGAGCAGACAACAATCAAATATGTCTGCATAAAAACTTACATGTCATTCATCTGGTCTGGGTTAAATTATTTTGCTTATACTATTGAGATCACATTTGATTGTTTTTAATTTTTGCAGAAATGTTTTTCAGATACTCTCTCAAAAACTCTTTTGAATTATTACATTCATACCCCCACCCCCACTCTCTCTCTCACACACACATATACTGGTACCAGTTTCATAAAAGAAAATTTTTCATCAACTTTTTCATCAATCAATGAATCTCACTCAAAATTATTCACTACTTTTTCTTTGTTATTAACTGTTGCTGTTGTTGTTGGATAACATTTGGCATTTCTGATTCAACAGACATGACACACAATGCTGATGATGACATTCAATTTTCAATCGAACAGTTATTGTGTAGTACATTGAGCCACTTACCATTCCAATATCTAAGAGGTAATTACAGTTATTTCAACAATTCAAAAGAAGTTGGTTGTGACAAAATTTAGATTCTCAGTAGATATCTCATCAACTACATAGTTCTGTGCAGTATTAGTATCATTATAGCTTTCTGTCCGGTACTCAACCATTAATTTTTCCTTGACCATAAAACTACAGGAATACACTTCCCATTTCAATTCATTTAAAAAATCACCAAGAACTTAAAACAGATTTAGTAAAATATTTATATTACTCAGCAAGTGTGTGGAAAATAGTAAAATCATCTTCATTGGTTTTAAAGACAAGGGAGGTTCAAACAAAATTAGCCACAGGGCTATGAGACAGTATTTAGGGGGAAAAGAAAACATTAGAACAATCATTACTAAAGAAAAGTAACAATGTGAGCACATCAGGAATACAACACACACACACACACATATATATATATGTATACAAATAAATATATACATATATTCATTCATATATTTATATATATATATATATATTACGGAGATGTACTTGCATAGCAAATGACCTGATCTGAGATTGTGTGCTGGAACGAAAACAATTGCAGCGTAGAAGGTGTTTATAAGCCATTTGAAATAACACACAAAAGCCGTCAGATTCACTTCAACTTTTAAATTTAATTTGTCAAAATATTTTCGTCGCTTTGAGACCGCGACCTGTTCACTGACAAAATTGTGCTGCATCTCAATTTTGTCAGTGAACAGGTCGCGGTCTCAGAGCGACGAAAATATTTTGACAAATTAAATTTAAATGTTGAAGTGAATCTGACGGCTTTTGTGTGTTATTTCAAATGGTTTATAAACACCTTCCATGCTGCAATTGTTATATATATATATATATATATATATATATATATATATATATATATATATATATATATATATATATATATATACACACACACACACACACACACACACACATATATACACACACACGCATATACACACACACCCACATATATATATATATGTATATATATATACAGACACAGACACATATATGTACATAAGAATATATATTAATATATATACACATATAAATATATGTGCATAATTTCCTTGTTGGTAGAAGCAGCAAAAACACATTCAGTTCAGTAAATGGTAAATATCATTTAATGACTTCAGAGTTATACATGAGCTACTTCAACTTTCGTGCTTGGTTACAGCAATTTTTTTCTTACTATTTTCTTATATTTTTTTTTTCATTTTTTTTCTCATATTTCCTCACAGAATAACCAAGTCAGATGCACCTGAACAAATGCTGGAATGTGAAAGTTACACTATAACAGCCCATCTAATTACTGCACTATCTGAGCACAAAACTCAGAAGTAGCTCACATATGAATCTCTTATTCATTAAATCATATAAATGCAAGTGTATACATACATTTATGCATACACATATAGATAGGCAGACATAGACTTAGATAAATATGTTTATGTACATATACAAGGTCAACCCAAGCCAGCATGAAAGAACAATGTTAAATGATGATGATGAAGTAAATACAAACATATATTTATATGCAAATCCACAGGTCTTCATACACACACACACACACATAGACACCCACTTATTAACATACATATTCATGACAAGTGATCATGACTATTAGCGATTTGCTGTGCTTGAGAAGACTATTCAAGCCAAGTGAAATAATAGTTGTAGCCAGTGCAGGTGGTAGGTAACAGCATCTGTGCTCGTGACATGAAAATAAAGCACCAGTACCAGTGACATGTAAAAGGCACCCACTACACTCTCAGAGCGGTTAGCATAAGGAAGGACATCCAGCCTTAAAAACCAAACCAAATCAGACTGAAACCTGGTGCAGCTCTCTAGGTTACCAGTTCCAGCCAAACCATGTAAACCATTCCAGCATGGAAAGTGGATGTAAAATGATGATAACTTGTGTACTATTGTGTAGATATACACAATCACATACACACATACATACATGTACATCAGAAGTTGTCAAACTTTTTGGGCTACCCCCCCACCTCATGACCACATAATACCCTCAGCCCCCACCCCCTGTATTTTTATGTATAAACAAATATTTTATATTTTACTAATTTATACATACTACAAATCATTTGATATTTAATATCATATTATATAATTTGTATACAATACTATAATAATATAAATTCATAGCTTCCCCCAATCCACTGCCTCCTTTTCTTCTACTGCCGCTCCCCACCGCCCCTTAGGCACAAGCACCTACCTAGACCCTCTCAATGCCCATCGGGGAGGGAGGCATAGAGCCCACTTTGAGAATCTATGATGTACATTTTCACACACATACATATATGTACATATCCACATACATATATGTATATAAATAAAATAATTGAGGTGGTTAGACACAATTCAAAACTAAAATGGAAATAATTCACCGTCACTAAATAGTAATGAAGAGTGCAGGGAGCACCAGCACAGCTAGAAATAAGAGTCAAAAGACTCTTAAGCCACAAAAGCACAAGTTTTATGTACTGACAAGGGAGACAACCTCCCCACTGCCAATTTTGCATGGAAATTAATGGTCATCAGTAATGCTTACCTCACTGCAAGTGGTGAAGCTGAAATTTGCCTTATCAGTATTTATAGAGTTTACCATAAGAATCAGTGGGATATATATATATATAGCCTCAGCCAGTCCACTTATGCGTACCTTCCTTCATTGGACACTAAACTCCACTTGCAAAGACCTGTTGAGGCAAGTGAAATCAAAATCGAGTTAAATTCGACGACTGGCACCCGTGCCAACGCCATCTCCTTCATTAGATACGAAACTCAGGTTGCAAAGACTTATTGAGGCAAGCGAAATCGAAATCGTGATGGCACCTGTGCCCAGCGTCCCCTTTCTGGCACTTGTGCCCGCAGCATGTGTATGGACCTTCAAGTGGGATCGTTGCCGGTGCCCCTGGACTGGCTCATGTGCAGGCAACACATGAAATGCACCATTTTGGGCGTGACCGTTGCCAATGCCGCCTGGCTGGCCTTCAGGGGATTTTCAATTGAGATCATTGCCAGTGCCCCTGGACTGGCTCTTGTGCGGGTGACACATGAAATTTTTCGAGCGAGTCCGTTGCCAGTGCCCCCGGACTGGCTCATGCGCGGGTGACGCATGAAATGCACCATTTTGGGCGTGGCCGTTGCCAGTGCCGCCTGCGTACAGCCTTAATTCTTCGAAACGCCGGGGTTTTAATGGTGGCAGCTGATGAAGGAGATGTTTCTATGTGGCCTGCTTGTTTGTTGCACCTTGTTTACCATTTTGTCCATGTTCTTTTGCCACGTCATGTACCCAGTTATGTATCTATATGTACATGTGGATGAAGGTATATACATACATGTACATATATATGCATATACTCATATATTGTTTGTATCACAACAGAACGCACAAGTTAACCTTTATGCAGTAAGTTTTAACTTTTTCATATATATATATATATATAAAGCAATTAAGAGTATGAAGACAGAGAAGGCCCCTGGCCCATCAGGAATCTGGCAGTGTTGGCTATAGCCTAGTCACCTATATTGTTAACCAGGTGATACACGAAGGAGTCATATCCAATGACTGGTGTAGCAGCACCATAGTAAAGGTGACGCTTTAGATACAAATAATTGCAGAGGTATCAAGTTGTTAGATCAGGCAATGAAAGTCACACAGAGGGTCATAGCCCAACTACTCATGGAGAGGGTCAGTCTAGATGAGATACAGTTTGGGTTCGTGCCTGGGAAAGGCACCACTGATGCTATATTTCTGGTAAGACAGCTTCAGGAGAAATACCTCTTATCTGTTGGTCAATGAGGAAACTAAGGATAGAAGAATGGTTAGTGAGAGCTGTGTGAGCCATGTGCAGATACGGTGTCAGTAAGGTGAGGGTTGGCGATGAGTACAGTCAAGAACTCCGGGTAGAGGTAGGGGTCCACCAAGGTTCAGTCCTCAGCCTCCTCCTATTTATCATAGTCCTCCAGGCAATCACAGAGGAGTTCAAGACAGGATGCCCCTGGGAGCTTCTCTATGCTGATGACCTTGCACTAATTGCTAAGTCACTATCAGAACTAGAGGAGAAGTTTTAGGTGTGGAAGCAAGGACTAGAATTGAAGGGCCTTAGAGTCAACCTAGCTAAAACCAAAGTCCTAATAAGTAGGAAGGTAGAGAAAACACAAACACCTTCAGGTAGATGGCCCTGCTCGATCTGTAGAAAAGGCATAGGTAGAAACTCTATAAGATGCATCCAGTGCAAGCTATGGACAC
>NC_068996.1:2436635-2445390 GCF_001194135.2 Octopus bimaculoides | reverse complement strand
AGAATAAGAATAGCCTGGGCAAAGTTCGGAGAGCTCTTACCTCTGCTGGTGACAAAGGGCCTCTCACTCAGAGTAAAAGGCAGACTGTATGATGCATGTGTACGAACAGCCATGCTTCATGGCAGTGAAACATGGGCCGTGACTGCCGAAGACATGTGTAGGCTCTCAAGGAATGAAGCCAGTATGCTCCGATGGATGTGTAATGTCAGTGTACATACTAGACAGAGTGTAAGTACCTTGAGAGAAAAGTTGAACCTAAGAAGCATCAGTGTTGGTATGTTTATGTCCCTGTAACTTAGCAGTTTGGCAAAAGAGACCGATATAATAAGTACCTGACTTCATAAAAAAACAAGTATTAGGGTTCGATACATTTGACTCTAAATTCTTCAAGGCGATGCCTGAGCTTGGCTGCAGTCTGGTGACTGAAACAAGTAAAAGCTAAAATTATATATATATATATATATATATATATATATTAGACATACATATACATTATGTACAACTTAAAAGTTTTTTAGGGTGGTTACTTGAACTTAGCTGTTTGGGTTCAGGTAACCAAATGGGCATGAAGATCTAGGTTCCTACAACAAACACAATTCCTGTAAAAATTCAGTTGCATAGGGCTGAACCAAACTGTCTTTTTTTTTTTAATAACATATATAACTCATACTAATTGAGTTAAGTACCTCACTCATACACGTGTGTGCATGTAAAACACACGCACACACACACACACATACAAATAAGTCTATAGGTAAATAAGTATAAATTTGAGTATCTGAGTGGGTTTAGCCCACAAAAAACACTAATGTATACCTGCTGATATGGAAGCTTAATATGAATCCCTAGTTCAAGCCTCAGTTGTGAACTTGGAACCTAACAGATGACCAATTATAAAAGTTACTCAGCGTGGCTATTCATTTAGATGACCAGTGTACTAAACCCCACATATCCTTTATATACATATATATATAAACATATACATATATAAACACGCCATGCTTGACTGCTAAATACACAAGTCATTTTTTAAATTCTCTCTCTGTTTATTTTCTCTTATTTGTTTCTGTTGAAGAGCGTACGCTTGAAACGTAAAAGACTTATTCATTTTTCCCCGAGTGTCAAATAAATACACGTGCGTGTTGTTCATACACCTGTCGCCTTGTTTTTCTGTAAATTTCAACTATATATATATGTACACACACATATATATATACACATGTGTGTGTGTGTGTGTGTGTGTGTGTGTGTGTGTGTGTGTGTGTGTGTGTGTGTGTGTGTGTGTGTGTAATTAGAAAAGCATAGGAAGCATGTCTTTCTATATTTCATTATTCTTATCTATATTTTTTATCTATACTCTATTATGTTTCTATATCTATATATTTATTTATCCTTGCATATTTTTAACATTCATATATTTTATATTTCTATATCTTAATATTCCGAATGTATTAATATATGTCTTAGACAACTCTATCACATTAAATCCGTATATGTATACACCAATCATAGTCTACCTGAGTTGAACTTCTCTGTATCTCTTGTACTTGTATACATACATACATCTATATATATATATATATAAACATATCTACATATATATATATGTACAACCCATACCAGCATGGACAACGGACATTAAATGATGATGACAATATATATAAATATAACATTATATATATAAACATACACACACACACACACATACATACATTACATAAATATATATGTATGCTACTTTCTGAATATAAATATTTATGAATAATATAATTTATGTGAATGTTGTATCTAGTGGATTCTTTCTGAAATTTCTTCCCATAGTTCATCAGTCAATTGTCTTAGAAATAATGTGAAATCTTGCTAACAATTTTGTTCCATAGTTTGGAGTGTGACACAAAAATAGGTAGGTACCATAGTTTTAATATATATATGTATGTATCTATATATTTAGACAAACATATACATAGGCATATATAAATGTATATGTATATTATGTATTTATGTATATAGTGTGTGTGTGTGTGTGTGTGTGTACATATATGTACTTGCGTGTGTATGTGTGTGTGTATGTGTGTGTGTACATATATGTACTTGCGTGTGTATGTGTGTGTGTGTGTGTCTATTTCTTCATCCACTTGAAAAATTTGCTTGGCAATTTCTTGCTTATTTCTTTGAATGTCACGCCACACATTTTCGTTGTAACCTCATCTTTGGGTGTTTCCTGCTATAAACGCTACTTATATATCATAAGCATCAACATTTTGCATTGAGAGTTTGGTTTTGTTTCTTTTTTTTTTTTACTTGCCTCTTTTATTTTTGCATAAAAGTTTTAATTCTATTCTTAAATTCTACAGAAAAAAAATAATTTATAAAATATAATGTGTGTGTGATATAAGTATGCATGTGTGTGTGTGTGTGTGTGTGTGTGTACACAGTTGTTGCTTTGCTGTCTTTGCAATCATTAGCAGCAGGATTACTGCCATCAGTAATTATATATTGTGTTTTACAGCAGGATATTCCAATGAAGAAATTGTAACTATTTACTAGTCTTTGGAAATCTTCCAGACAATCACTTACTTTGTTCTTGAACTTCCTATGATTGGTTTTTATGTTTTAACTACTTTGGAAGCAATTTTATCGCGGTGTACTTTTAGAGCTAAATTACATTCAATTATTAAACTGTGTGTGTGTGTGTGTGTGTGTGTGTGTGTGTGTGTGTGTATTTGTGTGTATTTGTGTGCACACATGCATAAAGAAAAAAATAAACAATTTAAAGAAGAAAAAAAGGATTACTTGATTAATTACATTTAAATATTCTGGTATGAATTGTATGTTTTATATTATATTTTATTAATGTTTTAATTTTATTTAAACACATGTCTACTGTCTGGAACAGAAGATATTCTTCATCATTTTGAGAAGATATTCAAAATGATAATTAACAATAATTATTTCAAGGACTTTTATAAACAGAATTATGAAGACATAATTCCAATTCTCTGATTATTATTTCCTTGTCAGATGAAGTAATTTTGTAATATATTTCATTCATCAAATGCTTAATAAATTTAATTTGTCTACTTAAGGAACTGCTTCCATATTTTCCTATTAAAATTAATTGAACTTTTGAATTTTTGTTTTTTTATATAGTAGATTTATTTTACTTTATATCTATCTTATTTATTCCTGCAGTTGTGTTAATTTGTTTTCCATTTTATATATTTATTTGTATATTTCTTTCTCCAGACTTGATTGAAACAAAACAAGATAATTTATTCCATTTAAAATATTTAGACTAATTTATTTAACTTTAGTAAAATATTTTCATGTTTTACAAGCTGTACCTCAGTAATTACAGAGTTAACCATACACTGATCAAATGCCAGCACATTAAATCTCTTTAAGGCCTTGTACACTGAACTAACTACAATAATTAATATATAGTCAAACAATAGAATTCAAAGAAACTAGTAATGTTTAGCATTAACAAAATGTGATAGAAATAAGCCAAACAGCTGATTATGTTTTATACCATGAAGAAGAATCTGTCTCAGATTCTTCAGAGTCTGATATACTTTTGAAGAGAGATGAACTGTCTGTTTGTACTGAAGAATGAAACTCAGGCAGGAGGTGACAGGGTGGATGAGGAATATTACAGGAGGAGGAGGAGGAGGCAACGGCCAGAGTGAAGAGACTATAAAAAGGAATACTAGCAAGTCTTAAAAGAAAATGTTGAACAGAGGAAAAGGGACATATATTAAAACAACAGAAATACAATTATATACCCAGGTATTAGGATGCTCATATAAAATCTTGGGATTTGCAGCAAGCTTGTGATTCCTGTTGGTTAGATAAAGTAGCTGTTGTTTTATATTAAAGAAAAGGAAAAATGGGTGGTCAAGGTGCATTTTCTTCCTTCCTTTTTCCCTTTTCTTTTTCCTCTTTCTCTCACTCTTTTATTTATTTATTTTGTTTTGTTTGCAAAGAGTAACACCAAAATTGGTTGAATAAATTGGCTAATAGAGAAGTCATTTGAATAGGTAAAATGCATTAGTCTCATCTGGGGGTGGGGGTTCATTGTCTCCAGGTACAGCACATGGATGCACTAATACATACAATAAATTCTTTATTCATCCAGTCACCAAGCTTAAGGAATAAGTACCAGATGTTCCTTTGAATGTAAACAGTAAAAGTTATCAAAAACAGACTCGTACCCAGTTGGGTGTAGAGTTTAGTTCAGAAACTATTCACTGTTTCTAAAAACCTTTTAAAAGCCAAGGGTGACATTTATTTGTAATACAAAGATCTTTATTTATTTATTTTTCCTAAACTTAACACCAGAACTATCAGTATTCTTTTCTATTTAATGGTTCCATCTGGAGGAAGGACTGTGCCTATTTCCCTTGCCGGTTCTCAGAGATAAGCTAAGCTTAACAGGATTAATGTTTACTTGATAATCAACTCTAAGTTAATGACTGCAGAAAAATTATGAGAAGAGCAAGCTTCCGTGGAGGCTGATGTTCTGAGGATAAGCACTTTAAGATATTGGTTAGTGAGGGACAGCAGATGTTATTGTGGGTGATGAGAAGAAGAGAAATAAGTGAATCAAGTATGTATGGGTGAATGTAGTACAAAACTAGCCAATTTCAGAGAGTAGAGGTTACTTTTTGGGTAACAGTAGAAATGGAAAACAAAGTAACATCATGACTGTGGACTGAAGGGTAGAACGTATTGGTAAATCACAACATGCCAGTTGATCAGATAGCTACTTTCTGAATATAATTTAGAACATTTGTGTCTGTTGCTGCTGCTGCTGCTATCTCAGTTCATAAATTTTATAACGTTCTTATATAAAACTTAACATTTTATGAGATAAATTTTGAAGGTATTCTTTATTCTTTTACTAATTTCCGTTATTTGACTGCAGCCATGCTTGAACACTGTCTTCAGTTGCACAAATCGACACCAGGACTTATTCTTTGTAGGCCTGGTACTTAATCTATTGGTCTCTTTTGCTAAACTGCTAAGTTATGGGGACGTAAACACACCAACATCAGTTGTCAAGTGATGGTGTGGGGACAAACACAGACACACAAATACATACATACATATATATATATAATGCAGGCTTCTTTCAGCTTCCATCAAGCACATGGTTCTGAACCCAGAACCATGTGGTTGGGAAGCAAACTTCTTACCACAAAGCAAGGCCTGTTCCTACATACATGTTGGAAAATGACATAGTTAATGGAAACACCTGATTAAGAATGGCTACCTTTTATCAGTTTTTGTTTAACCCTTCAACTGCAAAATTAAATTTCATGGTTATTTCAGTCATGATGTTCAATGTTTATCAAAAAAATATAGAAGTGGTATTTTCTGTGAGTCATCTTGCTTCAGTAAACTTGACACATCTCAACAGAAAATAGCTTCGAACATGATTTTCCGCAACAAAAGATAGATTGCTACATAAAACTACTTTTGAGTGGATATATCTCATTTCCAAAGTAAAATGGTTAAAATCTTCCACTTTTGCTGAGAGGCTAATGGCTTACAGTTTTATAGAAAACACGAGTACAAGATGTTAAGCTAATTCACACACAGATATTAATTTGATAGTTGTGAAAAATCATTTCTCATGCAATATATAGTATGAAAAAATACAAATGTTTAATAATAATAATAATAATAATCCTTTCTACATTAGGTACAAAACCTGAAATTTCGGGGGACGAGATAGTCGATTACATTGACTCTCATGTTTCACTGGTATTTAATTTATCAACCCCAAAAGGATGAGAGGCAAAGCCAACCTCGGCAGAATTTTAATTCACAATGTAAAGATGGATGAAATGCCACTAAGCATTTTGCCTGATGTGCTAACAATTCTGCCAGCTTACCACCTTAATAATAATAACAATAATAATAATAATAATAATTAATTCTGTTTTATTGGTCACAAGGGCTAATATAAATCAAAAACATGTAAGGACAAAGATAGGACGAAGGTTACAAAGGGTTTTGTCCGAAAGGTAGAAAACGTTCGTGTAAACAGAGGAAAAACGGAGAAAGATATAACAAATAAAACTCCCAATAGGGGGAGGCGCTTCGAAAAGTTACACAGAAAAACCCATAAAAGCCACGGGAGCCTGGTCAGAAAAATAAGAAAGGGGTAGAGAGCCCTTTCTCCTTTTACATTACCTTTTTTCTATAGGTGTATTCTCAGAATTGGTCCGTTCATACTGGCCAATAATAATAATAATAATTTTCCTGGCTTAGGTACAATGCCAGCAAATATGAGAGGTGATTACGTTGATACCTTCAAGCTTGCAAAACATCTTCTTCATCATCAACATCATTTAACATCTGTTTTCCATGCCGGCATGGGTTGGATGGTTTGACTGAAAACTGGTAAGCCGAGGAGCTGCACCAGGTTCTGATCTGATTTGACAAGGTTTCTAAGGCTGGATGCCCTTTCTAATGCCAACCACTTCAAGAGTGTAGTGGTTGCTCTTTACACATCACCGGCATGGGTGCCACTGACCTGATACCAGCATGATCCATGACTACAGCCTCACTTGGTTTGACAAGTCTACACAAGCACGGTATATTTCCAAAGGTCTTGGTCACTTGTCACTGCCTCCATGAGCCCCAACATTCGAACGGTGCTTTTTACATGCTACTGGCATGGGTACCAGTTAGATGGCAGTAGTATCAGCCATGACTATGATTTCACTTGGCTTGACAGGTCTCCACAAGTGCAGCATGTCACTCAATGTATGAAGGGTGCTTTTAATGTACCAGTTATGCAACACAGGCATCAGCCACAACTATTATCTTACTTGGCTTAACAGGTCTTTTCATGCACTGCACATCACCAAAGGTCTCCATCACTTGTCAATGCCTTCGTGAGGCCCAACATTCGAAGATCGTGTTTCACCACCTCATCACATATCTTCCTGGATCTATCTCTTCCACAGGTTCCTTCCACTGTTTGAGTGAGACACTTTTTCACACAGCTGTCCTTGTCTATATACATCACATGACCATATCAGCACAGTTGTCTCTCTTGCACACCACATATGATGCCTCTTATGTCCAACTTTTCTCTCAAGACGGTTATACTTTGTTGTGTATGCACAATGACATTACACATCTAGTGAAGCATATTAAATTCATTTCTTTAAAGCCTACGCATGTCCTCAGCAGTTACAGCCCATGTTTCACTGCTGTGTAGTACAGTTGTTCACACACAGGCATCATACAGTCTGCCTTTCACCAGCAGAGGTGGGAGCTCTCTGAACTTTACGCAGCCTACTCTTATTCTAACAGCACATACCCCTGCTACTGACTTGGTCACCTAGGTAATGGAAGCTATTGGTTACTACTAGTTCCACCCCACCCCCCACTCACCCAGGCATGTAACGGAGTCTATTTCTGTACATTTTTAGTGTTAATTGTAACTGTGCACCTTCCATACGCAAAACCACTTTCCTTGTTAACCTTCCTCTGATATTGCTGCACCACTTTTGTGCCCATAGCTTACACCAGGTACATCTTACGAACTTTCTACCTATGCCTTTTCTACAGATCAAGCAGGACCATCTACCTGAAGGAATTTGTGATTTGTCACCCTTCCTACTTACTAAGACTTTGGTTTTTCCTAGGTTAACTCTAAGGCCCTTAAATTCTAGACCTTGCTTCAACACCTGAAACTTCTCCTCTAGTTCTGGCTCTTCATCTATCTTTTATTATTTACTTACTTCAGTAGTGGACTGCAACGATGCTGGGGCAGTACTTTGAAGGTGTTAGTCCAATGAAATGAAGTTGAGGTATGTAAACAAACCGACACCAGTTGTCAAGCAGTGGGCAAGGGACAAACACACATAGATGCATATATATATATACAATGGGCTTCTTTCAGATTCTGTCTACCAAACCCACTCACAAGTATTTTGTTGGCCTAGGGCTACAGTAGAAGACACTCTCCCAAAGTGCCACACAGTGGGACTGAACCTAAAGCCATGTTGTCGGGAAGTGAACTTCTTACCACACAGCCATTAACAAATCTGCTACAATAATAATAAAGAAAAAATGGTCCATGATGGCATTAAAATGTCTTCATTCATGTACTCTTAAGCACAAGCATTTTACCTTAAGCTCCAGTACATTCTTGGGTCATGGAATTCTCAAAAGACTTTTGTTGCTTATTATATAAACACGGAAAAATGTCTTCACTCTATAAGATGGACAACAGACAATAGAAATCAACACATGTGCCGAAGAAACACAGACATGCATATGGAAACAAACTCACAAAAATACATCTCAAGCACCAAGACAAAATACACATCTCCAACAGAAACACCCCTAACAATGAACATGTGTGCACAAACACAGAGACAAAATATATGTATATACATTATACACAACACTTAGGTGCACAAACACACACACACACACGCATACACACAATATATTTGGTAAGCGAAAGGTATTTTAGTGGGCAATAGAAATAGGTAAATTTTGAAGACAGAAAATAAGACAAAAAAAGAAATGGTTTTGAAGACAGAGGGAAAGAGAATACTGACATAACAAATTTACAGTGTGTGTGTGTGTAGACAGATATAGTGTTAAGCAGATTGATACAAATATATTTTTTTCTTTTTCTTTTCTTCCAAGAGCTTTCAAATAAATAATTGTATTTTTTTTTTTTTTTTTTTATGGGAATACTATTTTTCTAAAATTCAAGTTG
>NC_068996.1:2434041-2436441 GCF_001194135.2 Octopus bimaculoides | reverse complement strand
TGTTCCTTTTTTTTTTTTTTTTCTATGTATGTATGTATATATATGAAAAACATGGTAAAGAATTCCAGATTTTCTTTGATCCAGTAAGACAGAACACAATGTAGTGTTATTTATTTATGTATATATATATATATATATATATATATAAATATAAACCACCCACACCAGCATGGAAGGCAGATGTTAAAATGATGGTGATGATGATGATAATGCATGTACATAAGCACATATCATTATCATCAATTTACATATGTTTCCCATTCGGGAAAGGGTTGCAGGATGCGACAGGTTGGTGGGTAACATTTTAATCCAATATTTCAGTTTTGGCATAGTATCTGCAGATGAATGTCCTTCCTAACACCACCCCACTATATATACATGTTGTACAGGGTGCCATTTTCATGACACCAGTATTAAACCTTTGTCAACCAGACATAAAGGCCAATGATTAACAATTTCATTACCATGTTTCTTTTGAAATGCATTATTTTGTTTTAATTTTTTTTTTTAATTAATTTTGAAAACAATAAGGAACTTAGCAATCAGTCATTATTAAGCTGATGTTTGGAACATAATATATAGAGAAATTTTAAGGGAAGGTTTTTAATTTAGTTTACCTTAAAACAGAATGTTTGTCATAAAACCAGGAGTAGTCTGAGGCAAGTTGGCATAGAGAGTTAAAGGTATTTGTCATCACCATTTTATATTTTGTAAAATATGGATTGTATTGTGAAACATTCCTTTCTTAAAAATAAAAAAAAAAATCATAAGATGTGATTCAGGAGATATTCTACATGTTAATGGTTCTGGAGAGATACATTGATTGGCTCCACACATATTTGTTTTTTAAGGTTCTTTAAATTTTTCTGAAATTGTTAATACATTTTTTTTTAAATTCTCACAAGCAATGTTTTGTTGCATTGTAAAGTGGTAGAAAACTCATGTTAAAAAATGTAATTTTGATGCAATTTAAATTCTTCATTGATCTGTTTCACTTAATTCCCTCTTTAATTTTCTCTCTCCAGTTGGGACAGCTTATATCTCTTATTCACACTGTCTTCTGCACATTCCTTGAAATGCAGCATAAACAAAACCAACAAACTAATCTTCAACAACACTGAAGTGCTCCATTTTATTTCACTTGTCTAGAATTTACATTATAAATAGAAAGTTTGTCAATGGATCCTTCATTGCTGAGCCTTCATTGATACAAAGCAATTCCGGTACATTATAAATGAACATGGCTACTAATGCATCAATAAAAAGCAAGGTTATATAATGTTGAAGTCAGTTATGCAACAAGAACAAAAGTTAAGAGCACAGCAATGCATCAGTACAATAATATCATTTCAGACCTGAGAATGACTTATAGAATATATAGCTTTTGTGGAAAGATAGCTCTTTGGCTAAGAAGGCCACTTCTTAACCAGTTGGTTTCCAGTTCAGTTCCACTGCATGCCATCTTCTTCACAACAACCCAAGGCCAGCTAAAACCTTATGAGTGGATATAATAGACCAAAAAGAAACTTGTTGTGTGTGTGTGTGTGTGCATACACACACACACATATAGACACACACATATTCAAATATGAATTAAAAGCAGTGCTAGTGTTGTAAACATTATCGATCACACATACTTAATGTATGTACTTTGCTTAATTGCTGGTAGGCTAAGGTATTGTGCAGTAGGAATAACTCCCTCAAAACACATCATCATAGACAAGCAAAACAATTCACCCTAAATCTCATTCAAGAATGATGGATATCCTTGGGATTTGGGGCAAATTGTCTCACCTGTTCATAACCTTCAGGTGTTTAATACCCAGCACTTTGAGGGAGTCATCCTCACTGTGCAATATTGCATCCTACCAGCAAATAAGCAAAACTCAGACATTGAGTGTGGTCAATAGTCTATATCATCATCGTCGTTTAACGTCCGCTTTCCATGCTAGCATGGGTTGGACGATTTGACTGAGGACTGGTGAAACCAGATGGCTACACCAGGCTCCCATCTGATTTGGCAGACTTTCTACAGCTGGATGCCCTTCCTAACGCCAACCACTCAGAGAGTGTAGTGGGTGCTTTTACGTGCCACCCGCACGAAGGCCAGTCAGGCGGTACTGGCAACGGCCACGCTCAAAATGGTGTATTTTATGTGTCACCCGCACAAGAGCCAGTCCAGGGGCACTGGCAACGATCTCGCTCAAAAGTCCTTACATATGCCGCGGGCACAAGTGCCAGAAAGGCAACGCTGGGCACAGGTGCCATCACAATTTCACTTTCGCTTGCCCCAATAAGTCTTCGCAAGCTGAGTTTCGTGTCCAATGAGGGAGACGACGTTGGCATATGTGCCAGTCGTCGAATTTAGTTCGATTTCACTTGCCTCAACAGGTCTTCGCA
>NC_068996.1:2424421-2433949 GCF_001194135.2 Octopus bimaculoides | reverse complement strand
TATATATATATATATATATATATATATATATATATATATACACACACACACACACACACACAGAGTGAGTGAGTGTCTGCTGATTGTAAACAATGGTTTTACTGAGTGTTGTTCACTTGCAGACTTCTCGTTAGGCTGTGCGATTTTTGTAAACAAAAAGCTCATTTATACAGGGCCATTCATTTTCCAGTTCTCCACATAAACATGTCTACATTGTTTGTTTATAAAAAGAAGACTATTACCTCACTTGGAAACAAGTGTGGGCTGGCAACAGAAAGGGCATCTGGCAGCAGAAGACTCTATTCCAACATTCTCTCATCTGATTCATGCAAGCATGGAAAAGTACATGATAAAATACAATGATGGTGAGAAATGATTCTTTGACTGGACAATCTTAAAACAACAATTAACATTTTTTTTCTTTTTCTCAGAGATATCTTTTGCATAAAGTACATCTAATTAAGTGAGAGTTAATGTAGTAGGCATAAAAAAAGGCTGAAACATGTCAAGAGTTGCCATTTAATTACCAGATATCAGACACACTCCCTGCTACATATCTACATTTTATTTTTAAACTTTGGAAGTGCTTCTCTTGCCTTCTTTGACAAGCATCTTCATTAATGCTAATCCCTCTTCTTTGCATTGCTGGTGTAAATTGCATTAATTAGACATTTATTTTCTGGTTCACTTCATAATATTAGCCTGGTCTTGATTTTATGCTCTTCATGCAGAAAGAATTCCTGCGATCTCTTCCAAATATTAGACCTAATAATTCATTATGCATAAAGCCCTGATTGTGGCAAATGGTAAGAGCATCAAGTAGGATGAAATCCAACAATTGGAAAATCTTGTTTATCAATTGTTAAATAATATCACAGAGTAGATGAATTTCTGACGTTTTCATGAATGTGTGAGTAATCTACAAACACTTGTGCCTTTAACTTTTAATATCCAGTTGAAAATTTTCAAGTGAAAAGCCAAGTCATCAGAATACTTAAAAATGAATATGTTTATAGTATTTTTACTTATGGTCAGATTATTGTGAAAATTAGTAATATTTTGGAAAGGATTTAATTTCTCTTTTAATGTAAGTAGCCATCTGCACAAAAAATAACACTGTGCATGAGTGATTACAAATTTATTACAAAATAATAACTAAAAAGTGAATACGCTAAAACAAATAAGAAATGAAAGATGCTAGTAATAAATTAAATGCAACTATAACAGATATGGATGCATAAACATCACAATAAAAAAAAATGGGGTTTTTTTCTGACCTTTCGTAGCTTATTCCTTATGAAATTTACAGGTAAGCTAAATTACATTAACAGAAATAACATACAGATTCCTTTTAGCTTTTAAAACTTTTCTTCTCCAGATTATCATGCTAATGTTTTAGTTCTTTACAACAATCTATATTATCAAGAAAACTCAACGGAAAATGATAACACTAAAGAGAAGTCTGCTAAAACTAATTTAGAAAAAGAAAATATGGGAATTCACACACACACACACACACACACACAAACACAAAAACTACTAAAACACACACGTGTGTGTATGTCTGTATGATTAGATGTGTACACAAACACAAATTCACACTCAGAAAACAGACACATAAAACTATAAATAGATATTTATACAGACATAATTATGATAAAGAACAAAAAGCCATGCCTTAATTATACATTGTGCTAATATTAGGAGAAATTCCATAAACGCGATAATTTCCTATTTGCTTTCTCTGTGAATCACCTAATTGCTAAGAAGTTAAAAACTGTAGCTCTGAGAAAGTAAAGATAACAATAAGTTTGAAGTGAGACTATTTCATAAACAAAATAATTGATCAATCTAATTGTTATCAATTATGGACAGTTAAAATAGTGGATCGTGAAACAAGATGTTTCCAGTTCATAACTTGGCAATGCTAATTCTCACAATAAAAACAACATATCCTACTTTCTCTTGTTCAGGGAGAAAATCCACTCTGTTTTAATATTTCAAAAGTTTCTGATTCCTAATGATTCAAGTAAATACATAATTTAACATGTATAAGTATCAACTGATAATTCCTTCTCATAACACTAAAATTTTAAAATCCTCATTATCATCATCATCATATAACATCTGTTGTTCTTGCTGGTATGGGTTGGACAGTTTGACCGGAGCTGGTTAGCTGGAAGGCTGCATCATACACCAGTGTGATTTGGCATGGTTTTCTACAGCTGGATGCCCTTCCTAATGTCAACCACTCCGAGAGTGTAATGGATGCTTAGGGGTACCATTTGCATGATGCCAGTACCTGCCACAACTACAATTTTGCTCGGCTTGATGGGTTTTCTTCTCAAGCATTGCCTCTGTGAGGCCCAGTGCGCAAAAGGAACTCAGCCACTTTGCCTCTGTGAGGCCCAACACTCAAAAGGTGCTCTTTACGTGCACAGGTGCTAGTTACATGACACCAGCATCAGCCATGACTACGATTTCGCTTGGCCTGATGGGTCTTCTTCTCAAGCACTAAGTTATGGGGACATAAACACACCAATGTCAGTTGTCAAGCAGTGGAGGGACACACACACACACACACATATATATATATACACATGATGGTCTTCTTTCAGTTTCTGTCTACCAAATCCACTCACAAGGCTTTGATCAGCCAGGGCCTATACTAGAAGATACTTTCCCAAGATGAAACACGGCAGGACTAAACCTGGAATCATGTGGTTGGGAAGCTAGCTTTTTACCACACAGCCATGTCTGTGCCTATGATAAAATAATCACAAATTACAATATGCGGGATATAGAGCCAATATAACTGATATCAAGTAGCACTGGAAGATAAAAAAACAACATAAATAATTTTTAAAAATGTCTATAAAATAGATATTGTTATTAGTATAACTAACAATGTTTAAAAAGTATCTTTTTTTAATATGATTCCTTTCACATCATGGCTAGTTTATAATTAAATAATTAAATAATTAAATAATTAAATAATTTGACTGGTACTTGAGTGATACTTTCTCATATCAACCTTGGGAGAACAAAAAGCAAAGTTGAGTGTGGATATTAATCTGACTTGAACTGAAATCTCTGACCATGAGCACAAAAAAAAAAGTGGGGTTCTTCATAAGTTAAAATCATTAAACACACAAATCAATAATGAAAAGTCAGGATCAATTTGGAATTCATAAGGCAAGGGTAAAAAAAAAAGGGGTGAATAAAGATTGCTTAAATTAGCTCTGAGACATAGAGAAAGAAAAAGGTCATATTGATAAAAAAAAAACAGAAGATCCAGGAAAGCATAACCAGCTGGAGAATTCTTGCATTTCAAGAGGCAATTGTAAATCAGTGGTTCCCAAAGTGGGTGGTACTGCCACCTGGGAGCAATGGAAAGATCCAGGTGGGCATTGAAGAAAAGAGGGGAGATAATAGGGAGGGTAGAAGGGTGGGGCAGTGAATGTAAAAACAACAAAATAACAGGCCAATTAGGTTAAGTTTTATTTGTGAAATACTGTTGTTTTAAATTTGCAACAGAAAGTAGTCTACATTTGTGGTGGTGAGTGGGGGGGACGTTAGGAATGTGGTCTGTGTGCCAAGGGGGCAACAGCCTGAAAAAAGTTTGGGAACCACTGCTGTAAATAAACTAAGATTCAGATGTAACACATCTTAAATGTAAGCTTGTTGGGATGATATATTTTATTTTCTCTTTACATTGATGCAAGTAAGCAAAATCCAAAATTACATAAAGATATACAACAACAACAAAAAAATAATGTTAAATTTAAATAATTTGTCTCCATGTCAAAAAGTTTCAACTATCTGCAACTGTGATTGTACAGCTGATATCTTGTCAAAAGAAAATCTCTTAATCAATATTGCTATCTCTACCTATTAGACATCTTTCAAATCCACATCATACTATTAGTGCCTCCACAGGCACTTTACTCTAGATTGCTTCATTCTTCTAACTTTAAAAGAATTTTTTTAAAAATACTATTCCATTCCAAGTTCACAGACATTAAGTGAAATATATTATGATTAGAATAGGATACAAACCCTTATCTCTGTTTGGAAAAGTCATCATCTTTTTTGTCTCTGCTTTCTCTGGCCTGGTATGACCAATGCTTCAATCTTGTTACTTAATAACATTAAATAAATGAGCAACAAATCTCACTCTGGATAAAACGACAACGAGAGAAATTGAAAAGTGCACTAAAAGCCAACAAAATTACTCAGTTTCACTAACTGATCTTATAAAAGTAAAACCACTCTGCATAACTTATTATCAATCAATGGCCTTCCACTGAAATGTTCCTATAATTTGCTTCCTTCAATACTAGAGTATTTGCCTCACAGAACTTGTTGAATCTCAGATTCATTTGGTGTACCTGTTATTCTTCCACCAAAAATTAATCCACACCTTTTTTATCTGAGAGTTAACACCACTAGAATCTGTTTCTAGTCTGTGTCTTCCATCTTAAAATAGTTTGGTTGGAACTAAACATTAGCAACTTTGTGTTATCATCTTGATTAATCTTCAAGAGGGAGGAGGAAGAGCAAAGAGAGAAAACAGAATTGTATTTCCCTCTTTGATTAAAAAATATTTTTTAAACTTGAAATAAAAATACTAATGCTTAAACATATGAACAAAAGAAAAAGAAAATGAAAACATTCAAAGTTCTAGATCTGAAGAGAAAGTGTAGAAGAGGGAGCAGAAACAATATATTTGTTTAAGTAGTAGATATATGAAGCCATTTTCCATATGTTTTGCATGTATTTTATAAAATATAATCTATGAATCATTTTCTTGCAATTGTTCAATAAGAAATACCAGTAGAATCTGAACTTAACTTTCCTAAATATCTTTGGTTATCATCAAACCAGCTGTTAAAGAAGAGCTGGCTTAAGCTTCATTTTGATGTTTATGATAAACAAAATTGTACACATATTACCTCCTAACTATCTCTTTAAAGTCTAATAATGTCACTATAAAACATTTGGGGCTATGAAAGTAAGAGCTGAACTTTGAACAGAAATAAATTTGCAACATACTGGTGCACATGCAATATTACTTAGATTGGAACAGAAGACAGTTGGAAAAAAAAAAATTATTTCCTTTTTTACAGCTCAAAAGCCATGGAATGCATCATCATCATCATCATCATCATTTAACGTCCGCTTTCCATGCTAGCATGGGTTGGACGAAGATGCAAGGAAAATAATTTCTCTAATACAGACATATACATAATGGACAAGAGCTATTGTAGGGGGACACAGGAACAGACTATAAATGAAGTGGTTACATCAAACCAAAAGACTGTAAAACTCACAGATATGACATTAGTACAAAGTTGAAATGGATAAGTTTCAAGAAAATGCTGAAACTATAGCAGCAAAGAGAAACATATTGAAATGATAAAAGTGTATGTATTGCTCTCTTTAAGAAATATGTCATTAAAAATTATACTGATGGTAGAAAAGACAAAATAAAATTTAACAGCATTCTGTGGAGAAGGTAATCAAAGATGATATTTTAGAAATTTGAACGTAGTGACTTGATTCAACTTAGAAATAATATGAATTAAAAGAATCTGGCTATATGTAGAAGAACAAAAATCTTAATTCTTCAGCTAATTCACATCATCAAAAAAAAAAATGTCTAAAATCTTTTATTCATTCTTCAACAAAAGAAAAACTAAACATTTCATTTGTCTTGGTATATTTACAGGGGTTTTATGTTTATTATTTTTCATAAATTTTAGTAGCTTAGTTTGTAGCCTCCTCAACTAGTTTCAATGAAGTATGATCCAGTAGAAACACATTTCCTTGAACACAGAAAACACCATGGCAGAATTTTCTAAGTAGCAGTGCATTGTGTTTTAATCCTTTTGCTACCAACCCGACTGAAACCAGCTCCGGCTCTGAGTACAAATGTCTTGTTTTCAAAAGTTCTGAATTAAAATCTTCCACCAGACCTTAGTCACAATTTATGTTCCTAACACTAGCTTAATGATAACTAAGCTATTTTACTAAATTCTTTGTTATATTTGAAATAATTGAAAGAAACAATGAGCATCTCAACAGAAATATGGTAACAAAAGGGTTAAATGTCTGTCAGAGATGAAATGTCATTAATAAAGATTATAATTTTCCAACCAATTAACTTCATGTTTGAAGATTAAGAAAATGCCTTGTTTCACTTATTTTGATTTTTTATATAATGCATATTATTTATAACTAATTCAGGAAAAGACGAATTCTCTGCTTCATATGATTCTAATGTGAATATGACTGAAAAGTACATTTAGCTCAGGCAGCACAGACGACCGAGTTGACATGGTAATAGTCAAACAAAATAAAAATCAGTGTATTCAACCAAATATATCTTACATATAAAATAGGCCTGTGTGTATTCACTTTTCATGCAAAAACAGCTGTGCAAATTGGTTCCATACTTGGGATGCATGAATAATTTGACCTTGGATATATAATCGAGTCTTCATTCATTTTCTTATTAAAAAATAAATAATATTGCTTTATATAAGATTAACTTATTTAAAATGTTTTTCAATATCAACTTCCAGTACTGATGTAGCAACCACGGCTGGCTAGACAAACGCATGCAAGTCTGACGTAGCAACTGTGGCTATCAATCTATCTACCTATCTAGCTATGTGTGTATTCACTTTTCATGCAAAAATAGCTGCATGAATTAGTACCATATTTGAGAGGCATGTTCCCTATCTAACTTCTCATTGTACTTCCTCTCTTTCTATTTCTTACTCTATCAGCCCTTCTTCATTCTGTCTAGCATTTACCATTGTAACGATGTCTGGCACCAAAAAATTATTACAGCCACTTTCATTGTTTACAATCTTCAGTTCTGGTGTATTTGTATACGCCAACACATAAACAAAATGTTAGAAAGCCTGAAGGGTTAAGCAAAAACGCTGTACCTCTATATTTATGTATCAGTAAATAACCAAGTTGTAACAATTTCTGATACCAAAAAAATTATGACAGCTACTTTCATTGTTTACAATCTTCTGTACCGGTGTATTTGTGTATCAGTAAATAACCATGTGTAAATATTTCAGAATGGACACGTTCATACCTCGGAGTGAAATAAATTTTTCCACAGGCTTTTGAAGTACATTTAATGTATCTAACCTCCAAACCCGCTGCAAGCCACTTTTTCCAGAAAAGAAAGATGGTGAGGGTCAAAAACTTACTTCACAGCAAAATATCAGTGAACCCTTTGTCGCAAATAGCTGTTATGTGGTAGCAGGGTGTGCTAGAAATAGCAACCAAATGTTTCCTTTTCTGGGGAAAGGAGCTGTTTATGTGTGATTTCGATGTCACATTTGTTGAAAGTATGCAAAATAACCTAGAAAAGAAAAACAAGAAACCACGAAACTCCATTGGTGGGAAACACCAAGGTCCCCATTTACTTTTCCAGAAAAAAGTGGCTTGCAGTAGGTTTGGAAGTCAGATTCATTGAACACATGCTAAAATACTCATGGAAAAAAAATATTTCACACCAAGGTACAAATAGGTCCTTTACAAAATATTTACCTAACCATGCCTAGAAGGAAGGTGTCAAATTAAACAACAAGCAAAGAGTACTGTGTTAAGGCTATGAGCTTATAACACAAATGAAACTGGGTCCTTCTGCTTGTATATAAATATAGATATATACAACAATTAACTTCCAAATGCTGCTTGAATGAAAGAATAACTTTCTGCAATAAAAAAGAAATAGAACTGTAAACATTAACAAGCGTTTAATTAGCTTACAGTGAGAGTAGTCAGAAGGATATGCAGAGGAGTAAAAGTGGTCAATACTGACTAATGGATTATGATGACATTTTGTCATCAATTTTTTTGTCTGAATCCTTCCTGATGCCAACCCTTATCTTCATGACATTATTTCATGACTTCACATGAACCACCGAAATGCAACCAAACATTTAAAGTGGGACATAAACACTATCACTGCAATGTGCTCTTGTGGAGTTTCCATTTACCAAATTTTACACACAAAACATTGTGTGTTGAGCAATATGTATATATATATATATATATATATATATATATACGGTTTAGATATAGATTCAAGGTTGAATATGGTACTTATGCGTAGGCACCCGAATATCATATCCCAAAAGGATAGGTGATCAAAATCAAAAAATAAGCAACACGGATTTCAAAGGTGATTGCAGTACGCACGTTTCATGCTACTTCAATTTATTTAAGTAATGCGAGCATTACCTTAAATGCAATATGAAGAGCAATCTTCAGCTGCACGAAAATGCAGAAAAATTACTGTAGAAAAACTACATGTGTGTGTGTGTGTGTGTGTGTGTGTGTGTGTGTGTGTGTGTGTGTGTGTACTATATGTACACACACAGGGTATTCAGGCTAAATTTGACAGTTTGCATAAAAGGAAAAGAAAGCACAATACCCTATCCAAAAACAGAAGTTTCTTTTTTTTTTAAATCAAAACATTACTAGATTATAGCTGGGAGATAACAGTTTACTCAAAGTATCTACCCTCAGCTTCCACAACAGAATCAAGATGACATTCAAAACCTGGTCCACGCATTCCTCATTGAGTCCTTAGGAAGATCTTCAAACACTTCTTTGATACTGGCCACCAGCTCAAACTTGGTGTTGCAGTCAGAGTGGTTGGTAGCTTTCTCAACCGTGCTCCACACATTGTAATCCATACAATTAACCACTGGAGAAATTAAGAGGCTCAAAAGTGTTGGCTAGTGAAGTTGTATAAATTCTGCAACAACCACTTCTGATTCTTTACACACACATGGTCTTCCAGTCACAACCATCTCCAACCAGGAATTGACCACTGTCTCCAGCAGCTTCACATAACACTCTATTCAAAGATGTGAGGATGGACTCTGGCATGTGGACACTATCAGAATGCCTGCTGCATTCTTTCTTGCAGGACACATCTTTGTAGTCATGATTGCAGTTGTGTATGTGACATCTTACAACATTTACAGGGTTCACAGAGCATTGAGCAGCAGCTATGATGCCTGCATTTTGATACCCAGAATGAATCATCATGATAGAGGATAACTCTTTTTTTTTCCAATATTCAGATGGCTTCCAGTCCTCCATTTCAGCTAACTTTTTCTCAACAACTTTAACAATTACATATCCCTATCTATTCACTAAATATACATATATACATTGTGTATGTATGTACATATATGAATATGTGTTTATATATGTATTAAAACACACATATGCATGTATCATCATCATCATCATCATCATCATCATCATCATTTAACGTCCGCTTTCCATGCTAGCATGGGTTGGACGATTTGACTGAGGACTGGTGAAACCAGATGGCTACACCAGGCTCCAATCTGATTTGGCAGAGTTTCTACAGCTGGATACCCTTCCTAACGCCAACCACTCAGAGGGTGTAGTAGGTTCTTTTACGTGGCACCTGCATGAAGGCCAGTCAGGCGATACTGGCAACGGCCACGCTCGAAA
>NC_068996.1:2410681-2424321 GCF_001194135.2 Octopus bimaculoides | reverse complement strand
ATATATATATATATATATACTGTTTGGTCAAAATACATTTCATAAGATTCAGCCTACTGGATCCCATAGGAAAGTATTTAAAGGACAAATCCAACTATTTTACTACAGTTGTCTACTCTGGAACATAATTATCACTACATAAATATGATGATTGCGTTACGCATGAAAGTACTAGTTTACTTGAATATTGTAAAATTGTAAATAGTAAAATGTGAAAATCAGACTAGGTTGGAATTTCATTGGTTAATATATTCTTCTATACACAATCATACAAATTCAGATATACATATAAATATACACATAAATCAACAAACCATGTGTAACGACAAATAAATTAGGTGGCAATAGAAATAGAGGATTTAATAACACGAGTATGGAATGTTTACATTTGAGACTGGGTTTCTGTGCAAAGAATTCAATGAGTGTTGCACTTCATCAGCTTATACAAGTTTAATGCATACTTACAGCAGCTTAAAACCAGAGTAAACACCATTGTTGAAAATAAAGAATCTGTCTGAACTATACAGCCAGCAATATACTTGTTTTCATAGTGGAGACTGTCAGCTTCTTCAGTTTTAGTCTTGGAACCTACATAATTGTACACTTCATCAGGTGTAACTTTAGCTGAATCAAGGTTCCCTTTAGTATTCCTAGTTGGCCTAGATTGATGTTTTTGCACTGCTTTCTTCAAACCTTACTGAGTTTTTATTACTTTTTCATTAGGAGCAAAGATTAGAGTCTTCTCTCTTTTCTTTGCAAGCAATCTCTGTTGGCAATATTAGTTATGGACTCATATACAGTACTGCAATTCTTATCCTCAAGCCTGTCACAGAGAGTGTACAGTTTAGCATCACCTGCTACTTTTCCCACTACACGCTCCACTGCCAAAGGAAAATGATCTCCGGTTACCACAAAACTACTGAGCAATTACCTTTTCAGCTCAAATCCTTCCTTAATAGAATTGCTCTTCATATCAATCTCCTTCTACAATATGAAACAACCAAAATGGCTTCTGCAATGAAAGCCCAACACCACTGACTGCAGATCATTGCCATAGCAGATTTACAAAAGTGAAAATATCTAAACGCTTGTATTGCTGTATGTCTACATGACATTTAATAGTATTGACATGATGGCTATGTTAAAAATTTTGTTGAACTGAGGCACTCCACATGAGATTATCAAAACTATTACCATCATGAATGAAAACCCATCAAGCACTCAGCAAAACGCAAACAGTCCATGAAAAGCAGAAATCCTTCGAAGAGACACCCAAACAAGTTTTCTTTTTGCGACTGTGAAAAACTTAAGTAAAGTCTTGATCCCAACCAAATACAAAAACCTCTTCATCAAAATATTTGCTTTGATTTCAACTGATAAACTTTCTTTTGCAGCTTAAGTGTGTGATGCATAACACTTGTTGATATCACTTGAGAATGGTACAACCAAAATCAGTCTGTTTCTTCATGCAAGGAAAACCAACTACATGATTATCAAAAGCCATCTACCAATTTATTCCAACAATGATAAACAATACAAAACTGTCAGCAACTTCAAGTACCTTGGATGCTACGTTGTTGATAGTAAGAGAAACTCTCTTTCATGCAAGAGACAAACCTCAAGTGCTTGTAACAAGCTCCCAAACATCTGACAGTGAAGTATTTCAAAGTCAACAAGGATATAGAAAGTATTCTTCTGTATGGAGCTAAAAATTGGACTTTAAAGAAGAGGTTTCACGATCACTTTAGTAGTAAGTATACCAGGCTTCTCTTAAGGGCTGGAAGCATTTCATGTCACAAACACAAGAACATAGAGCTTTATGGACACATTCCACTCATCTTTATAATTTTCACTCAATGTAAACTAGGCTCTGCTGATCACACAATCAAGTTGAAACTCAGGCCAAATGTGATGATATATTTCTGCAGACTATATAAAGGCTGAAAACCTCACACTACATTGGCATTATTAGCACAGATATATAGCATAAAATCAAGGACATAGCAAAGTTACTGAGGTACACAGACATTTGTCATCATCACTACCACCATACAAGAGGAGGAGGGATCACTGACTGTCTTAAAAACAAAATACATTGGAACACCTAAAAACAAATAACAAGTGAATGCTTACACTCTTAAAAACAGAACACATGAGAACACCTACTGTCTTGAAAACAAAATAAGTAACAGGAACCCCACTGTTCATAGGTCTGCTCAATCAAGACTAACCTGAGTTTAAATGACAAAGAATAACACATAGGGATAATGTGATCAAGGTAATAAAAAAAGAAGTTATGGCTATAGTAAATGGAACCCTTTTCATATGTTTACTATATTTAAGTTAAACTGAAAGGATACATTGGACAATATAGTCCCAAATACACTATATCTGAATAACTTTGAAGGTACACAATATTTTTGATTACAGACCTACAATAATCAGTACTAACTTGGAATTAATCATAAACAGGTTCTGGGATCAACTCTATCAAATTTTGATATGTTTTTCTATATCTCAATCAACATAGATTTGCTGTTAAAAAATTTGAAACAATATCCTATCCTAAAACAAACGTTATTAGCTCAGTTTTTATAACCTGATGAATGTGATAAAATCTTTTTGCAGACAATGAATAAATATATAAATAAAACTTGTTCACAATTACCCTTACAGCTTAATTAGTTTTATTGTTTAATATGCTTAAACTCTTATAAATAGCTTATAATTTCTCCATATCAGAGAATTAGTTAAGACTGACCTAAATTACCAAATTTACTCCAATACAAAAGATACCAAAATTCACAAAATGGGATCTTAAGCTAAGCAGTCAAACTTCAACATTTATTTGCGAACCAAAATGTTTGGTAAGTGACAGAGAAGTATGCTGTGAAACATGATTTTTAAACTATTTCTAAAATAATTGTTCAGGCTGTTGACACTGCCCACATGCCCTAACCTTGTCATTAAAAACACTGCTTTTATTCCACAATGCAGAGTTTCATTCAGCAAAAGAAATGGTTGATTAAGTAATTAACAGACAATGACGTCATTATGTAGTGCTCCTTACTATCATCATCCTCCCAGTCTATCTCAGACTGTATCTTGGCTTCAACTGCCATCTTTCTCATTCTACCATCATGTTACTTTTGATTTCACTAGGATTTTATTCCGGTCACATATCAGATTTGTAGCCTTAAGAAGTTTATTTCATAAAAATTCCCAGTTGTTGTCTTTGTTACACATATTTAAGTCTACTTCCCTATATTCATGTGTGCCAGTTACAATTTTCCTATGCCTATTCCTGATTGTTGGAACTTGTAATTTTCAAACCTTCCTTTCTCTATGCTGTTTTTCTTTTATGTGTCTGCCCAGCTCTGATACAGAAGTCATTAGCTACTAACATACTTTGTGTAATAACAGTCTTCATGAAGAAAGGTTTTGGTATTTGCAATAATCGTTCTATGCCATGTCTTTTATGTGGATAAATGCAAAACGCAGTGGTGGTATGTATACAAACTTAAAATCAGTTCAAATATGTTTGAGAGATATATGAACCTATAAAGGATTTTCACAGCAGTTTATCATGGAGAAAAAAGTTCTTGCTTAGGGTAAAAGAGGTTTTAAAACACCACAGTAAGTTCAGGGTACCCTCTATCAGACTGATGAACATATTTTGAACTCATTTGTTCTCTTCAGCACCAGATTCCGAGAGAACCAACTCTAAGTTGATTAGAAAGCACAAGTAAGTCAATATTATTTACTGACTGAACAAATAGACAGCCAGGCTGAAACATATATGTGAACATATGCACAATACACAGACAGAAAGCATAAGACCAGTTCAAATATCTCTCAAATAAGCATACATATGTACATACATATATTATTAGTTGTCAACTCATTCTCTTGTACGACATCTTGGAATTTCATCTTAAGCCATTTTCCTTGCATGACTTCACAGATGACGTTTTTTGTGCCTGCTTTCAACTTCATCACTTTGCCACACTTCAGACCAAATTGTTAGGAATATTATACCTACTTCATATCATGATGCCCCCTCATGTGGCTCTTGAAACCAGCACCAGAGAAAGACAGATTCTTCCACATGTTTCACATTCATTACTTTTGTCTACAACTTTTAAGATTGCTGCTTGCTTCCTCTTCCAAATTGCTCTTTGTATGAAGCATGGTGAATTGTTTCCCTCTCAAACAATGCTACACCATCAATGATTTCTTTTTCTTCACCCACATGTAACTATAAAATTTTTCACAAACCCTACTCCACTAAACGAAACTTCATCTCATTTCTTCCTCACATTTCCTTTTTCATGCACTATGTTTGTGCTTTCTCTCCTTTCTAACTACTGCAGCCCAATCCTGTCCACTGTATCACTGCTATCCTGCTCCACCCCACCCCACCCTACCATCCTCTATACACCCAGGTTTTACCAGTCATTGCATCCTACCCACCACTTTGCATTTATGTGAACTCCCTACTCATACACACTTGGCAATACTGTACTCTCCAATTCATATTCTCATCCTTGGCACATCTCCACCATCTCTCTCTCTCGCACTCTCACATTCTTTTTCTCTCCCCTACCCCTGACTAGAGTAACCACATATCTCCTCTAAAGCAAGACACCTGTTTCTGTCCCTCTGTCACACTCTAACCTCTTGTCACCTGGCACAAGGCCACCTCCTCTAATACCCCCTACTCTCACAGGTGTTTTGTCTTGTGCTGGTTCCACTTAAAAAGCATGCAGTCCACACTGTAAAGCGATTGGCATTTAGAAGGGCATCTAGCTGTTAAAACTGTGCCAATGCAGATCTGGCTGGTGCTGGTGCTGGTGCCACATAAAAAGCAACCAGTTCACTCTGTAAAGTGGTTGGTGTTAGGAAAGGCATCCACCCATAAAAACCATGCCAAAACAGACTTCATTGGTGCTGGTGCCCGTAAAAAAGCATTCAGTGCACTTTGTAAGATGGTTGGCATTAGAAAGGGCATCCAGCCATAAGAAACTATGCCAAAACAGACAATGAAACTTGGTGCAATCTTCTGGCTTGCCAGTTCCTGTCAAACCATCCAACCTAAGCTAGAATGGAAAGTGGATATAAAATGATGACTTTGATGATGACTTCGCTCTCTCAGTAATTTCTCTATTCAGGTTCTCAATAAAAATAGCATATTTCTTCAAGTTCATATTAAAAGGGTCTTTATATTACTGTTTAAGCTTAGCCTGCACATCCGTTAATTGTCAAAGAAATGGTATCCATAGCTGGAATCACAACTGATTGACAATCTACATACATGATGACATTGACTATTAGGCATGGTCGGCTTCTGTTATCTTGGGAGAACATCAACATTATTATGAATAAAAGGTGAATAGCATGCTTGTTTGTTTGAAATGTGTATATGCTGTTGAAAGACACAAGGTTATGTTTTCCTTTGAGAATTTTCTCAAGAGATCTATTCATGGATTCTGTGTACGTGTATGTCTAGCTATGAGGTAGATTATGAATCATCATCATCATCGTTTAACGTCTGCTTTCCATTCTAGCATGGGCTCGATGATTTGACTGAGGACTGGTGGACCAGGTGGCTACACCAGGCTCCAATCTAATTTGGCAGAGTTTCTACAGCTGGATGCCCTTCCTAACGCCAACCACTCCAAGAGTGTAGTGGGTGCTTTTACATGCCACCAGCACGAAGGCCAATCAGGCGGTACTGGCAACGGCCATGCTCGAAATGGTGTATTTTACATGCCACCTGTACAGGAGCCAGTCCAGTGGTACTGGCAATGATCTCGCTTCGATGTCTTTTCACGTGCCACTGGCACAAGTGCCAGGAAGGCGACGTTGGTAACGATCACGCTCAAATGGTGCTATTTACGTGCCACCGGCATGGAAGCCAGACAGCTGCTCTGGCAACGATCATGCTCGGATGGTGCTCTTAGTGCTCCACTGGTACAGGTGCCATCAGGATTTCGCTTTCACTTGCCCCAACAGGTCTTCGCAAGCCGAGTTTAGTGTTCAATCAAAGAGACGTTGGCATGGGTGCCAGTCGTCGATTTCAATTCCTATTTCACTTGCCTCAACAGGTCTTCGCAAGCGGAGTTTAGTGTCCAATGAAGGAATGTTACGCGTAAGTGGGATGGCTACACCCCTGGCAGAGGCCTTGGATTTTGGTCTCACTTGGCTTGCCGGGTCTTCTCACGCACACCATATTTCCAAAGGTCTCGGTCACAAGTCAATGAATGAAATATAAAACACTCTACTTAGAAGTAACAAGAAGCAGATTGTTAACATACAGAAGGAAGAATATGGAAGACTTGACTGAGCTTTTGAATATGCTCAAAATAACAGAAAATGGTTTGGATAAGGCTCATTCAGCACTCAACTGCAACTGTAGGGTTGGACAAAAAGCTCTGTCAAAGAAATAGGAAACAGATATAGACCAAACCATTAAACTCAGATGCAATGAAAGATTTTGTGATGCTAAGTGCAGTAACAGGAAGTTCTCAAGGGCAAGAAATAATGATTAGTGACATAGAGCAAGTCTACTCAATCCTTACTAGTAGTCAGAGAGGAGGATAGAGATATGAGACGGATGAAGAAGGAGATTGTAAACAAGTATTGCAGTTTGCTTCGTGCTTAACCTCCAATAAGTTTACTATATTATTTAACTTTTCAATGATAATAATATTCTACAATTTGTCAAATGACATGACATCAAGTAATCTGACAGAAAGGACTGTTTTGAAATGCTATCCGACATAAGCTTTACATCCATCAACAGTGTAAAATAGACTTTTCTTATACTTTATTTAATAATAATTTTATTTTCCAATATTTCCCAGAAAAAAAAATATATATATATATATATATATATATATATATATATATATTTGTAAAAATCTATGGAATTTAACAACTTGACTATACTTTCACCAGTTTTGATCTAGGTCAATGGAAGGAAGATTTTATCATTACTATTGAATTGAATCTAAATATTTCTTCACGTCTTCCTCATTCTTGCCCTACCATGTCTCAATTCTGCTCATGACACCTGGCAGATCTCTCTCTCTCCCTTATGACAAAAAGTACAAAATAGTATAAACCAAGGTCGTATTTAAGATGTTTCCAACTGATACAGCTTGTAATGCTTCATACATAAGCCTGAGATATTTCATATCTCCTACCACTTGATTGGAATTGGATGAAATGAAATACAATGATAGATTGTGGTGTTTTTATTATGTTAATTATTTCTATTTATGAGTATCTTTCCAACTGTAAAGACAGCTCTGCAATAAAATAAGACATTAAATCCCTCCCTCTTTTTTTTTTTTTAAGGACAACACATTCAATAATTACTTAAAAGTTCCTCACCGTATCTCATAATGGTGTAACATAACATTGTGAGAACAGATATTTCTTTTAAATTAATTAGCTAGAGAAAGGTATGTGGTACCTGTAGGTGTTGCAGTCTCACTCAAACAGGTGAGATTCAATGTGGACAAAGTTGAACCTGAATGTCTACAGGTTGATGCCACAGGAAAAATATGATGGAAGAAATTAAATTCCAGAATTCTGCTGGTCTGAGAAGGAACAGGTGAAAGAAAGTAATAAGTGTAATGTCAGGTGGGTAGTATGAGGTTCAGTGGGCATGGGGTAGGTGGTATGCAGCTTGTTAGATCAATGGGGGTACAAAAGCCATTGTTTTTACTGTAGAAGTAGAAAGAAACAACAGGAACCAGTGGTTGTAGCAGGACAAAGTTTCACTCACCATACTGGAAAGTGAAACTTTGTCAAACAGCCATGTGAGTATTTTCAGGATGACATCAGGAATCTGTCTGTGGTGGGGCCACCACTGCCAAACATACAAGCAGAATTCTCTTTTGCATATCAGTTTCTTCACAATTTTGGTTTGATGTCCAAGATGAATGGTGAAAGCAAACTACTTAAAGCCAGCATCTGCCTCCATTACAACTGAGAAGAAGCTAACTGCTCATAAGGCCAGAGGTAGAGCAGTGTTGATCATATAGTGATTGAAGGGAGCATGTTAAGTGCATGCAGTATTGTAGAATCTTAAGAAGCTTCCAATTCAAAAAACATATGAGAAGAAGAGAAAGAGAGAAAGAGAACAAAAACAGGTAACTTTGCAAGAGGGATTTTTTGCTTTTGCTTTCTTTCTTCTGCCAGGAATGGCATAAAAGCTCTACTGATGTCAAGTGTACATCTGCTGAAGTTCTCAAAGACAAGCAACCACTAGTGGGTTAATTGAGAGAACAGATCCATTGAGTTTGTAGTTTCTAATGCAAACTATATTGGAGGTCATTAAGAAAAAATAAATTTAAAGTGATAAAGGAGTTTAGTTTCACCAGCATTCATGAAATGTTAGTGAGAATGGTAACAAGAGAGCTAGAGCAATGAAAAAAATGATAGCTTAGGATGGTGCTTAGCTTTCAAATAAAAATGATCCACAGAGATGGTACAGTATTGCAGATCCACCTGTATGGATATATAAGCAAAAGTGGACAGCTCAGTAATCACAATAAAGTTTTTCACTAGAATAAGATTGGATAACTGTGATTATGATGATTTTATAATGCTGGTCATGATGGTAGTCAATTAAGAACATAATGATTAATAACGACATGTGTATTTCTTAAAAACAAAAAAAAAATTAAGAAAGATGATGATTTACATCTAAGCTAAATGTGCATATATAGCTACATAATTATTTCTTACATTTGGCTTTTACATTTTCAACCCAACTTACTTACAATTTACAGCATAGGTGGGTGAGTTCAAGTACACATATGTACACAAGGAATATTAAATTCTAAATCAGCCAAGGTTTCTGGTCACCCCAACAATGATTTCAGTTTACATGCAAAATCAGTCACATAAAAAAACTGATGGCTATATTCTTTTCAGTTTTTCATTGCTTACATTTATGAAAGTAAATAAAAATTGATACTTTCAAACTACTTCTGGTGACATGCATTAACAGATATAATCTAGAGAATATAAAATGAACTTTTTTGAGAAAATTTTATTTTTCAATTAAAATATATTGACATAAAGTCTAGATTTGATATTCTTGGTACAGATATTTCAGTGTAGAACACAGATGCACACAGAAACATACAGAAAATATATTCATGACAACATTTTATTTGTTTGTTAGGTCTAATAGTTTTCACTTTGAATTTGCCATTCTAGACATTGGCAGAATTACTAGAAATTTAACCTTTCTTTTAACAGTTCTTTTTCTTACAATTCTTTTTATATTTTAATATGAGTTCTTTATAATCAGTTTGAAATAGTTAAGTTTGCAAAATGTATCCTTAACTTTTCTATTTTCTAGACTTTCGTGGTTTCATCTCTCAGATGACGTTGTGTTGGAGTATGTTGCTGCCATTTTATAGACAGCAGGGTCAGTGTGCTTGGTGTTGCCATTACGATAGAAATTTAGTTTTGAAGATTTTAACTGTTTTATTTATTGTCTGTATGTTTATTTTAGCAATGTGCTATGTTATAAGTATTGCTTCTACCAATACTCTAGAAATAAAGATAAAAGAAACAATTTAACCTTGACAGCCACTAAAATAATATCATGGATTGGAAAACATTATGAGTTCATGAAACAACTTAGCCACATCTATGGACTGAAGAAATTGGTTACATGGTATCTATGAAAATCTTATCTACAAAATAGAAAGAAACCCTACTTGTTATGCTACATTGGTTAAATGTTATAACATTTATTGTTTACAAGTTGAAATTTTAGGGCAGGAGAACACACTGCAAATTACCTTAACTATTTCATGATACATTGTATATTACCATTAATTTCAAAATTAATTAAAAATTTGGAGGGATGTAGCAAAATGAAGCAATATTATAATTTATTGATATTTTACAAATGTATTTGGCACCAGACTTATGTAAAATAACGATGGATGGTTTTAGTTTAAATATGAATACTATAGAAACCAGAGGCAATCCCTTGCATGGTGGATATCAAAATGTTAATTACTCTTGCTGTGGAAAATAAGTTATAAGTTTTCAGTGGGAATATTTCATTAAACAGACAATCCTATTCATACCAAAAGAGAAAATACTCATATGATTTCCAAAAGTAGTCTGTCATTAATTACGCTTCAAGCAGAGTTCTTTAAACACAAAATATATTGAATAATGATGGCTTGATTAGAATTTATATTTTACATATAATACATAAATCATGATCATTGTTTCAAATCCGTTTCCCACGCTGGCATGGGTTGGACGGTTTGACTGAGCCAGAAGGCTGCACCAGGCTCCAATCTCATCTGGCAAGGTTTCTACAGCTGGGTGCCCTTCCTAACACTTCGAGAGTGTAGTGGGTGCTGTGTGTGTGTGTGTGTGTGTGTGTGCGTGCGCGCGCGTGCGCACGCTACTGAGTATAAGGAAAATACTTTGAAAGAAACTAAGACTTATAGCAAAACATGCTACACTGAAAACTAAAATTAATACACTGAAGCATCTAAGTGTATGTGTGTGTATGTGTATAAATATATATGTATATGTGTATACCTACATGCCTGTATAAACATGAATGTACAACAGGTAGTTTGTGTGGTACATGTATACAAGTTGTGAAGCTGCATAATAGCAAGACATGAACACTGAATGCAGAGGATGTGCAAAGGTTGCAAAGAAAAGAAGTGAGCATGACCCACTGGATGTCTAATGTTACTTGCATGAAGGGCAAAGCATAGATGACTTGAGAGAAAACTGGGTATATAGGAAATCAACTGTGGTGTGCAAGAGTGCCAGCTATGCTGACATGAACATAAAATGCATATGGATGATGACAGGAGGGTGAAGATGTCCAAGTAGATACATGAGAAAAAAACCTAATGCAAGAGGAAGTGCAAGGAAGATATGAATAGAAGCAGTAAAGAAGGTCAATGTCAGGAAGCAGAATCTACAGAAAGCAAGGGATGATATAACCCAACCATACTGTCTGATGGGATATAAGACTACGAGTGGCTGACAACATTTTACATATCTAACTCACAAACGATCTTTGCTTGATCCAGGAGAGTAGCTCTGTCAATGAGACAAACTGTCAGAAAATATTCCTAACCACACATACATACCATCCAACAATTTTATTGAGGTTGCAGCCTGAGTGCATGCCTGCACATTATTAGCAACAGCATTAAAAAAAAAAAAAAACAGCATACTAAGTACACTAATAGGTTTTTTTGTTTGCTTGTTTTGTTTTTTGGGGGTTTTTTGCTTAGACGCAAGGCCACCTTTTGTAGTAACAAAACAATAAATGGACTGAATTAATGAAACCAAAGCAATATTTGGACTATGGTAAGGGATATTTTGGTCAAATACATTAGATTAGAACTCAGAAAATAACTAGAAGAAGCTATAACAACAACAATAATAAATGACAACAATAACTAATTGATTACAACATAAGGAAATAGATAATTTAAAGCAGGCTTTTCCCCCTTTAATCTGTATTCAGTTATTAATTAAAACTGTTTCACTTCATATTGTTATATTTCGAGATGGTTGTCCTTTCTATTTTTTCTTTCTTTCCAAATATAACCACACACACTATATACTCTTTCTTCACTTCAGCTTCATTATTATTCTTATTTTAGCTTACTTTGTCTGAAATCTTTTGTTACACATCAATGTCTCTCCATCCCATATGTCTCCTCCTGGCCATTCTAATTGAATTTTATGTTTGCCAGAGGGCACAACATGCTGGTAACACGTAAAAAGCACCATCCGAACATGGTCAATGCCAGTGCCCCCTGATCAGATTGGAATCTGGTGCAGCCTACTGGCTTGCCAGTCCTCAGCCAAGTTTAAAGATTATGAACAAAACACTCATACTTCCAGAGGTGAATTGTTTAAACTAAAAGAATTCCTCTCAACACATGGCTATAATGTTTCTCTACTGCTACTGCTCGTGATCAGAGATGTACAAAATGTCAGCCAGCAAGCACATGCTAAAGTGGTTAAGGTCAAACAACGGACAAGCAAATCTGTGGTACTGAGCAGAATAACCCTAACCCCACTTTTTCCTTCGTGTTTTGTAATATCCAACCTTATTTTTGTCAGCCCTTGTGGCTAATAAAGAAAGGATTTATTATTATTATTATTTAGTACAACTACTACTACTACTACTACTGCTATTCTGTTCAGTACAATATTAATTGTAGACAAAATTAAAAAATAATCTGAGAGATTAATAAGCAGCATAATAAATATTAAGTAACAATAAGTTTGAGAAAGCGAACACTAATTTAATGACTAATATGGTTAATTTTACTCTTTACATTAACTAATATAAATGATATATAATAAAATTAGAATAAATATTGGAAGTAAATGTAATCATGGTTATAACATAAGAAACCTCATCATTTTAATGTTCATTTTCATATTGGCATAAATTGATAAGGAACTGGTTTTTGTATTTGTCTTTCATTGCCTCTTTTCTCAGGATATTACCCTGAGATCTTACTTCATCACTACTTCCCATATTTCCTTTTTACCATGGGGTACCATCCAAACAACACACTTTCTTCCAGCAGCTAGCATCAATACATATCTTGCATTCATAAACCATTTCCCCACTGGTATCCAAAACTAAAAAGAAAATGGAGAGAGCAGTCATTCTATGCAAAGCATTGAGAGGTAAAGAACAAGTCTCAGTGATCCAGTTTAAATTCCCGATTTAGAATCAATTTATCGTTAACACACTATTAAAAATAACAATTATCAAACTGCTTCTTGTATTCTACAAATCTGTGTGTAAGATTTCATTATCATTTGTATACATTTTAGATGAAAGTTTGGATATGAAAAGGTAGGGGAAGAGGAAAATAAACTATCAAATTGGGAACATCACAGGATGTTCAGGATGTTATCATAAACAGGAACACAATTCTTATTACAGAATTGTATTCTATTTGTGTGACTGTTTAACAGTCACAATCCAATATAATTTAATATAATGGTACGCCAGTTTCAGTCTTTCTCGGATCACTCTTTATTGTACTTTATTTATCTTCTAACTTTTATTTGCTTCAGCCATCAGACTGCAGCCATGCTGGGGCACTGCCTTGAAGTATTTTTAGTCAGAAGAATCAAACCCAGTCACTTCCGTTTTTCAAACCTGGTACTTAATCTATCATTCTCTTTTACCAAATTGCAAAGATACAAGGACATAAACACACCAACACCAGTTGTCAAGCAGTGGTGAAGGACAAACACAAAGATACACACAGATGTGTGTGTGTCCTGTCTTGTTTTTTGTCCGCCACTACATTCCTCCATGGCTAGATTTAATTTGCGTATACAAATTTAATCTGCGATCCATGGGACGAGCCGTTTTAACGATGCGTCCTGCCCGAAGCTCGTCGAAACGCCGGTGTTAAAACGTGGGTAGCTGATGAAGTAGAATGTTCTCTATGTGGCTCGTGCGTTCTCGTCTACGTTTGTTTGCAATGTCCTGTACCCAGATATGCACCTATACATACAGGTGGATGTCGGTATGCACATACCTGTACGTATATATGCATATACTCATTTACTATTTGTTTTTA
>NC_068996.1:2404434-2409866 GCF_001194135.2 Octopus bimaculoides | reverse complement strand
TATATATATATATATATATATATCACACATGACAGGATTCTTTCAGTTTCTGTCTACCATATCCACTCAAGAGGCTTTGGTCAGCCCGAGGCTGACCAAAGAAGCTTGCCCAAGGTGCCATACAGTGGGACTGAACCCAGAACCATGTGGTTGGTAAGCAAGCTTCTTACCACAGAGCCATACCTGCTCTATGTGACGTTTAAGTTTATGAAGTAAAACCACCGAGTTATGTTCAGCAGACAAACAGATATAATTTTCATCAATATAAGGATGACAACAATGCCTCAATATTTTTGCTCAGTTAGCTGGAAACAGCAGTAAAATTTCCCTCAAAACATATCCTGCAATCTTAAAACAAGGAAAATACATGGGATTATGTAATCTTAGAACATAATATCTAAAAACAGAATTTATGGCTACAAATGAAACACCTTTGAACATAGGTCTGCTTTTAGTCAGAGCTCACCAACTTATTTTCTATTTATTCCTCAATCTATCTATCTACCTAGGTCATTCCACAGGACGCCCCAATTATTACTCAAATTATTTCATTTAATGCACTAGTTATAATAAAAGCAAATAACAAAAAAAAAAATTAATAAAATTTTCTTTTAAATTCATCATCATCGTTTAACGTGCACTTTCCATGCTAACAAGGGTTGGACTAATTTAAAATTAAAAAATTTTTTTTTTAATTATCCCTGAAATTTTTTTTTTTTTTTTGCTTTTATTATAACCGGTGCATAATTGGTTGTTTTATGCTTAGAATAAGTAACACTTACATGTCACTGAAATTTACGTATGTATTCAAGAAAAAATAAAACGATATTGAAATAATAAAACAAACATTCAATGAATCAAAATATCAGTTATTTCTCTATTCAACATTATCTACAACAAATCAACCCTTTAGTATTTTTTTTTTTTAAATCATCCATATCCTGCCCAAATATTCTGCCTGTTTTATGTTCAAATCATCCAGGTCTGGCTTCTCACACCAACCTTACAATGTCATTTTAAAAATCAACAGTCACATTATAGAAATCTCAAAGCTGCGAGATAATGCATGGTTAATTCAAAGCAATGTGAATGAATAAGCATCACATTTGACACAATAATTTGAAAGCTAAAGGGTTTAAGGTACAAAATTTTGACAATCAACATTAACATTTCCATAATTGGGATGTCTTTGAGAACTTCTTGGTATAATAAATTGACTATGACTAATAAAAATCTTTACATTTGCTGGATCACCAACTGTACTTACTGAGAGCAACATAAACTGACCATGTGTGAATATGTTGGTAGCATAGTAAAGAAGGTTACTTATAAAAAATTAACAAATAAAAACAAATATTTGTAAGTTTTCTTAAGACTAATTTAAAGAATGGAGATTAACCATGTATTTTCATACATACATGCAAACATAGGCGCACACATGCACACATACATATCCACATACATATAGAGGGAGAGTAAAAGAGTGGGGGTGGGCACCGGATGAGTGATGAAGGTAAAAGCAGTGATACTGCCACTGACACTGCATCACTTGCTTGACAGAGAACAGCCCCCAGAAACGCAATGAAGCACCAGCAACACTTTGAACTCCATACCGTTTAGATTACTCTTTCAAATGCAATGTTTATTTATTCACAATGATTTCAATTAATCATGCCTTATGTTGTAGCTTTAAGATTTTGACATGCTTGTCTATTTTCAAAATGACATTGCAGTATAGGTATGAAAGACTGGATCTGGTCAGTTTGAGCATAAAAACATGTAGAATATTCAAGCCAGTTGTGAGTGGTTTAAATGCTGAAGTATTAAACTAAATTCCTATATGTACCTCAGAGTTTTAAAGAAGCGCACCATATTATAGTGTGTTGTAAGAGAAGATTAAAATGGTTGGTATCAGGAAGGGCATAAGACCATAAAATGTGCCCTCAAAAGTCTTATCCAAACTCAAGTCAATGATGAAGTTTAACAAGACATTGGTTGATAACATAATGATGACAAACAATGATGATGATCTGAAAGTCTAGTAAATTATCCTTTCTGCTCCTGTTCCCATCCATATCAGATTCAAAGTGTTTCATCCAATTAACAATGAAATATACATATCTTACACACAAGAATATGTTTATATCCCATCATCTAAATAAACTGTCCAAAATTTTAATATTTCATACAAAAGATAAACAATATCTCTTACATGATATAGCTTATTCTTCTGTGGTACCATTTACAATCCAAACTTTAATGTGCAAAAAGATATTCTTGAAATTAAAAAAAAAAAAAAGATGGAAAATGTCTTCCAAGTCATTGTTAATTCATTAGCAGCTGTTTCAATCCTTAATTATTTTAGTTACTAAACAAATGTTTTTCTTTTTCTCAAATTCAATTAGAGTACTCAATCTGTTTTAGGCATTAGGGGGAAAATGTCAGGTCATAGTATAACAGACATTATTAAACTTCACAAGGAATGCTATTTGGGAATAAACTGAATAACCGCCAAGTACTGAATATCACTAATAATGAAGAATAGCATCTGTGATGAAATATACACGGACATATAGAACTGTGTACAAGTGCAAGCACTCAGTCATACACACAATCACATACATACATGTATGTACATACACAAATAAATACATACATGTACAATACAGCTGTACGAACACACACTCACATAAATAGATGTATTCACGACAAAAACATAAAAATGTGTAAAAAAGTCATTTGAAGACAAAAATTCACATGAAAACATGTATACACATGGATGTGCATGGAGAGAGAGAGAGAGAGAGAGAGAGAGAGAGAGAGAGAGAGATGAATAAACACGAAAGCAGTTACATATCTGTACATATATTTGCATGTGTAGATATATGCTGATATGCATAAGAGTTGTGATTGGAGTTGACAAATTAGATGGCAGATATATTTCAATTATTTATTTACCTGTCTTTTACATAAATCACAGAAGAACCACTTTCAAAATAAGCTGTTTGCAGACATATTCGGTCATGGCTGAAACACCTTTGCTCAGGAGTCAGCTTCCATCAGGTCTAACAGGAGACAAGGCAACATCCCAAACAAGCCACTGATTAAACCACCACAACGCCAATAGAGTTGGTAGAAATCACAGCCAAAGTTCAATCAAATCACAAGCTATCAAATTACAGAAAAACATACAAGATGATGTAATCCCAGACATCCCAGAAAGAAGGCAGGATAGTCATGATTAGAATGCTTTTCATTACAGATCTAATTGATCAGAGTTGACTTCAGACAAAACACTACTACCACCTTTGTATACAAATACAGTTAACCGAGTTCTCTCTGAGTTTTTAATCTAGTTTCCATTCATGTTTTTCTCATGGAGACATTGCCCTGCAGACGTTCATGTAGAACATCATCAGCTCAGATCTGGTAATAGGGCACTGCATATCATTCCGTGAGTAAATTTGATGTAAAAATACATAAATAAGAAAACAGAACATGAGCGGGATCAGGTAGACTAGCACATATCATTTTATAGACCTGCCAATTAGTGTTCACCTGAATGAAAGTACAATAAATCAATGATTACATTATCAGATTCGGTGGTTGCATTGGTGACAACATATGTGCATGTCAATATATATGTTATAAATGTACTTAGTTTTGTATATGTATGGGCATATTTAAAATATGCCCATGCACACATGCTTGTGTGTGTATGTGTGTGTATATATATATATATATATATATATATATATATATATATAGTTGTTTGTGTAGCATAAGCACTGACAAATATCGAGATCTGCTTCATAAAAAATGTCCCACCATACAATCACTCCCAACCTTTTGAATGAAATCAGGTAGATTAGACATTGTGCTTAGATTATGAATATTTTGGTTGTGCGTATATCCTTAAAGTGTGAAGCCTTCTCTTTCTAGATTTTCTGCTTCAATCTTAGTGTGATGTTGTCTGTGTTTTAGCATTTGGTATTATGAGTTTTGGAAATAGACTCATCACACTGGCTTTACCAAGACTTATGTGTTGATAGTGTTCAAATGACTAATGCTGTCATTCAACATATATCAGAATTTTACTTTCACACTTTCCCTATCACATCTGTTTATATATATATACTCGACAACAAGTTATTTTTATATTAGTGTAGATCAGAGGTTTCTCACCCATTTTTTTACCTATGAGGTACTATTTTATTCTGATAGATCCCCATAGCCCTTCAATGTTTAAATACTAGTTTTTAAACATTGAAACTTTCAAAATTCTTGTTTTCTTTTTCACACATGAAGCTTGTATTAGTCGAACTATGTAAAACAGAGAACAAAACCTAGTTATTTCCTGCAATAAATATATTATCTAAATTAGGATTTTTCATAAACCCTCAATCCCCAATTTACTATTTTATTGTGTAGACCCCCAAAAGTCTTACATGGAGCCTCAACGTGCCACATGGATCCCAGATGCAAACCACAGATATAGATGGTATGTCTATGGTGTCTAACTTAAAATATTTTATTTCTGAAATGTTCTAAAGGAATATTGTTATGCTACCTGAGTTTTATTGTCAAAGCATTCTTCTTTTGTACATGTTTAAAGACATTGTACAGACCATCTTGGAATTATCATCATCATATCAAGTGATTTTTTTACCTGCAAAGTTAATTCAACCATAAACTCCAAAGGTTGCCATTTTTTAATTCCATTCTGGCTCTAATTAAGCAAACTTACAATCAAAGGTATTTCTGTAGTGACTGTCTCATATCTATGTCTTATTTGCTCACCATTATAAAATTGTTATTAAAAGCACAAGCTCTACTGATATATGGAGTTCAAGCTAAAAGAACCTCAACATGGTTGCTTGGCCTGCTAGAAATACCAGCCAGATCTTCCTAGTATCATGCCCCAACTGTCTAGGACAAAGGATACATCCTTCTTAATGTAAGGATATGACAAGCAGATGAGTGACACACAAAAAGGACAGGATAACTACAAATGGAACATCATTATGGTACATCAAAATAATGATGTTCCATCTGTTCTATTTTCTGTGCTTGTATGATTAAATGTCTGCTGAATCGAAGTTGACTTGGTGTTAACCACAATAACAAATAAATCTCTAATCAATTGTACAGTGAAGACATGCAAAATCAAGAACCCATGGGTGTGTGGTAAGAAATTTGCTTCTCAACCATATTGTTCCATGTTCAGTCCCACTGTATGACACCTTGGGTAAGTTGTCTTCTACTACATTGGGCTGACCAAAGCCTTGTGAATGGATTCAATAGAGGGAAACTGAAAGAAGACCATTGTGTATGCACCTATACATACAGGTGGATGTCGGTATGCACATACCTGTACGTATATATGCATATACTCATTTACTATTTGTTTATATATATATATATATATATAT
>NC_068996.1:2394660-2404249 GCF_001194135.2 Octopus bimaculoides | reverse complement strand
CAGTAACATCCACCCCTAGGGGTCAGCCACACTTAAGTGGCAATATACTACACTTTATCGTGCAGTTACTGTTAATACTTCATTTAGAGAATTAACATTGCTATATATATATATATATATATATATATATATATATATATATTTGCATGTGTTTGTGCCTGTGTTTGTCCCATCCACTACCACTTGACAACTGGTGTTGGTGTCCCCATAATTTGGCAGTTCAGCAAAAGAGACTGAAAGTATAAGCACCAGGCTTAAAGTAAAAAAAATAAGTGCTGTGGTCAATGCATTCGACTAAAAAAATTCTTCAAGACAGTGCCCCAGTATGGCCACAATCTAGTGACTGAAACAAATAAAAGATCAATCTTTTTACAAAGTCAGGTTTCTTAAAATGACCTTAACATCTATGTTCACATTTTGACAGTGATGATGATAGTAGTGATGCCCCTGTAGCAAATAAAAGAAATTATTGATGTTGTCAATATAACCCAGAATAAGAAAACCCAAGTTCAAAAGCATTCCAGCCATGACTATCCTGTATTTGTGTATATCCAGAACTACATTGTCCAGTATCTCCTACTTTTTTTTTTATTGAGATGATTGGGTGTGATCAAGAAAATTTGACTGCTTTTTCTAGTCAGTCAAGCAACTGTATAAATATGCCTCCTATAGTTGGTATTGGTGACACACACTAAAAGCTAAATAAATTGAGAAGAGGAGAGGCGATTCAGGGAGACAGAGTTTACAAGTCACAGTGACAATCAGCAGGACGCTTTTTAATGAAATACCATTTTCTGAGAGCAAGCAGAATGGAACAAGACAGGGTCAGTGCTTTTATTTACATAGCAGTAAAGTCAGTAGTTATTAGAGATGTTCTGTAAAATTGATTACCAAGACCTTTATAGCAATTCAGTGGAGAATTTAGTCAATGTTAAACATACATTTGTTGTAATAAATAATCAAATAGTAATGAATATGATAGCAAACAAGAAAAATAAATTAGTAAAAAAAATATTTAGACTAAGATGGCTCATATTTATGTATAAGTGTATGTCAATATATATATATATATACATGCATTCACAAGTAATGTATGTACATCCTTAGCCATGTATATGTGTATACTATGGCATGTATGTTATGTAGAATGTCATCTGAGTGTTTTTACTAAAGTACTAAAGCATTTTCATAAAAGTATTTAAGTACGTTTTACAAAAATATTTAAAGGTAAACTAAATTCACAAAATTAAATAAAAACACTCAAGAGCTTACACACTGCCAAACCATACAGTCAACACTGATTCTTAATATTATGACATAGATACAAATATAAGGTAAGTACCTAAAATTAGAACAAACTGAATCATCACCAGTATATATGTTTCTAATTAAAATTATTTTTAACTGTATCATCACTTGAGTGAGGCCAGAATGAAGCACCACCTTCAAGGGCTTTCATCAGTCTATATATGTGTGTGTGTGTGTGTGTCTTGGGAGGGTCATTACACCAATAATAATAAACACATGCTCTGGTACAATATCACTTCTTTATTGTTAGTCAATTGATTAAATATCTAACCAACTGACTAATCAATCATTTGTTTAATGTGTTGGCTAAACAGTCAATCAGTTGTTTGTCTGTCAAAGTCCTTTTCCTTATGTATTATCCATAACTTTATCAATAGCTTGCCCTCACTCTTCAATGTAAATCTTTAATTTCATTATAAGTGACAGATGGCAGACTAGCTTGAATTAGCAGAGGTAGAAGTAGAAATAGGAACTTGTTATTCTGAGTCAGTAGAGAAGTGATACTCCACTAGTCATTGTCCTCTATTCCTTAACCCTTTAGCATTCAAATTTCTTTCTCAAGTATATTATCTATTCAAATCATTTTGAATTAATCATTCATTACCTTGCAGCTTCGAGATTTCATTGGTGTATTTGTATATTTTTAGAATGGCATTGTAGAGTAGGTGTGAGAGGTTGGGTCTGGTCAGTTCCAGCTGGATATGGCTGGGTTAAACACAAAATGGTTTAAAGTCTGAGTTTGAGTCATCAGCAAATTGGATCACCAACATCATCAGCAGACTTAACAGCTGTAGTAAGGTTGGAACCAATTGGCATGAAAGAATGAGGTGAGTTTCAGTTGTTTACCTTCCTCATGTTGCTTCTGGATAAAGGATTCCCTCAAGGCTCAGAAATATTGATAATAAAGTCAAACCTTAGTTTCTATTGATCAACACAGTGTAGAAAATAATGTTATAAAGGATTCTCATATAACAGAAAGTTCTTAAGGCAATAAGGTTGTCACCTCTGCTATCACCAATAATTTCATCTGTTGTTTCTTCTGTTAATAACACAAGAGTCATTCTACAGGTCTTCTAAATAACATCTGCTTTACCTGCCCTCTGGAGTAAACTAACGAATCGCTTACCCCAAAGCCTTCAAAATTGTATATTCTACAATCACACTGTACAGAAGTTGTTTTTGTTTTCTTTCTGTAATATTAGCTATAGCAGTAGTCCTTAGCACCTTCCATAGAGCTGCTAAACTGAATATTAGTGACTTGAGACTGCATCATTCGAGGGTACTGACAGTTGTCTGTCCCTGTGTATCTTCCTTAAGGGTATCCTATTCCATGATCATGAGATGTTTTACCAGAATATCTTTAAAGGAATAATCTCTTCCAAACTACAATTACACCTTGATCTATTGGCTGCATCATATAGATTTGTTACAAGTAAAAACAAGCACTTTGTTCTACCATCATTACTGACAAGTTGGCGAATATCTGGGTGAACTGGTGCATTGTCAAAAGTTTGTAGTACCTTCACTTCATCAACAGATAAATAGACAATATCTTCCTAACATTACACAGGAATGTTTTGTGAGAAAAATTAGTTATTGAAGATATGCATGTTAAAATGCAGTTTCTCTCAATGTTTATGTAATGATATAATGGTAGTTAGTGAATTATCACTCTCTGACATCATAAACTTTAAAAGATGCATGCTATTTGCATTCACATAACATGATGAAAACAAACATTCCACATTTAAATTCCGACAAGGCATTGAAGTTTCCAGCTTGAGTATTCTGGAGTACTGACAGCATGATAAAACAGAGTTGCATCACCTTTAAACATGTTTGAAATTAGAAGCCCTTTACTCTAAAGTAACTCTTTTGGCACCAAGCCTTGTGAGACCATCCCTAGTTCTATGATACAAACTCTCTGCTTTAAATTGATCTAAATTAAAATCTTCCATAAAATTCCATCAGAATTTCATGTTAATTTATATTCTAGGCACAAATTATTTTACTAAATTTTTCATTATTTTAAAATTAATTGAAATGAAGGTCATGAACTTCAAGAGAAATATGGCAATGGAAAGGTTACTGCCTGTTTCAAAATAAACAATTTTATAACCCATTCCATGATGATTTTTAAATCACCAAAAGCACCCATCACCAGCTGCAAAATGTTTGATGCCCACATGACTAGTTAGCCTGGCATCAACACTTCTCGCAACAGAAGCTTTTCCCATCATGTCACTGATGGCCAACTACTTAGTCACTGCTGCCTCATGATTTATACATTTTGCATCACATATTGTTCACATATTGGCGTTAGGAAGGGCATCCAGCTGTAGAAACTCTGCCAAATCAGACTGGAGCCTGGTGTTGCCATCCGGTTTCACCAGTCCTCAGTCAAATCGTCCAACCCATGCTAGCATGGAAAGCGGACGTTAAACGATGATGATGATGATGATGATTGTTCAGGTGATTTAGAATTAACAATATTATCATTAAAAGAAAATGTAACAAATTTACTCTGCATCTAACTTATGTTGAAAACAGTTTGGTTCTAACAACAAACTCTATGTGAAGTCTCCTCATTGAAGCACTAACCTTCAACTTCCTAATAAATACCTTGTTTACATAAATGATCACATGCTTTTGCTTTACATTATTACTCGCTTTTAAAACTAAAATGATACAAGATATTTAATTATTTGGAATATCAAGGAAAATTGCAATCAACCTAACTTTGTTGAATTACATATGGTGATTATTTCCTCAGTGTGCATCATGTTAATCATACTAAGCCTACAAGAGTGGCATAAATATTACTCAGAAAAACACATTAACTACAGATTATTTTGACTTGGTTTAATTTTTGTTGTATTTGAAAACATGGCTAGATTATAGCATGATACTGCAATAGCAGAACCATTATAACAAAAATTAGTTTCAGTTAACAGATTTTAAACAAATTCACACACACATACATATATCCTAGTCGAACCATCCAACTCATATCATTAAATGATAATGAGGAGAATGACAACAACTTCTCACCATGAAAATGTAGTGTTTATTAGAAGGAAATGTCAAAGTGAATAAGACAGCGAATGATCTGAACAGAAGGGAAATTAAGAACTTGTTAGTTACAGGAGGTGGAAGGAGTGCAGAATACAAGAGGAGGAAAAGTACATTTCTTACAGACAGTTATTAAAACATATTATAAACAAGATATTTACTGGTGAAATGTTTGTCTCCTGCCATTATTTTTAGCAGTCTCTTATCATCTGCCATCCACACAGAACACATCATGATACAAACACCAGTAGAATGTACAGTACTATTTCAGACAACAGAAAAATGAGTTTCTCATTTATGACCCATGATTATATTATTGAGGAAGTTTAATATTTATGATAAATTTACAATATTTGGTGAATGTGCAGTAAGCCAAGAATATAACCCCTTACATCACTGTTACTCAAAATAATTCACACTGACAGTCCTTCAGGTTATATCTGATTTATTCGCTATCTGGCATTACAGTTTAATACGGGTTCACTGTATGTATTGATCGATTGATTCACTCATTTATTCTCTAGGGCATATCTTTCTCCAGCTGGACAGATCCCCCTCACAACCCTGCTCAGCACCATTTGGAGATCTATATCTGAAGGATTTGTCTTAGTCACCACACTAGGCCTATGAGTTGCTGAAGGTACTTTTTAAACAAGGCAGAATTTTACTCAAAGTGTAGAGAGTTGGAACAAATACTGCAAAGTATTCAATCAAAAATTCTTACAGTTCCACAATCTACTGCTCTAGATAGGTTTTTTTTCATCAACTGCACAAGTATGACAAGGAAAATGATCTTAGTGGGATCTGATTTCATCACAGACTAAGATGGAAACAAGTACCACGAGATATTCTATGAAAACTGGCTCTTCCATTTCAGGTTTTTTTTTTTAATGCTTCAGGACAAAACCACAAATTTCTTGAAAAAGAGTATAGTTATTTGCATTAATTTGAAAATATGATTGATATAACTTCCATTGATACCGTCCAACAACTTTTTAAAAGATCAATTTTAACTGGATTTAAAATCATGAAATAGAGGACTGGAACTAAATATCATAAGACAGTCTAGTAATCATTCACTTATGCAACTTTACCTTCTTCAAATAACAAAACTAAGTACAGAAAAGAGGTTATGAAAGGAACATCCACATCGCAAAGTTATTTCTATCAATACTTTCATCACCACAGCCATCTCCGTAAGCAGTGCAAGAAATTGCAAAACAAACATAACAATAAGTTTGATGTAGTAGTTATTGGAGTCCTTTTCATGAGCAACTCTGATAATTTTGCTGCAAATGCCAAAGGGTTCTCATTTTCAAAGCAAAACATCTGTAGCAATATGTTTTGTGATGTCCTCTTCTTCATGTTACTCATGTAGGGAGGGAGTGAGCACAACTGCCACAGAACACATGACACTGTTTGGCATTAAAGGTTCATCATCGGTATAGTTTCTTAAATCAGAAAAGCACAACACTGATAATTTTACAGCAGATTTGAGTAGCAATATATCTACAAACTACAGATCATTGTTGGAAACTTCGACTGCCATAGTACTCAATGAGGTGATACAGATTCTAACAAGAACAGAGCTGCAATAGAAGAAAGACTGGACTCATGATGCCAAATTTCCGCCTTCTTACAGAGCCCACAGGAAAGATGAATACAAACATGGCTACCATTACTTGTGACTTTGGAGGCTTGTGTAAGAAGATTTTAACAGAATTTGATAAAAGCAAAACTGAGTACTTACAAATTGTCAGCAAGCTCACAAATACAAGACAGGGTGAAACTCTTCAGGCAACTTGTCTGTGCACAGTTGAACATGCAAGCTTAGTATGGGAAAGATTTACCAATGTTAAGAAACTAGAGCAAACATTTAATGCTTCTTTTTAACTGATCACAAGCAGTTTAGACTAACAGCTTTATCGTTGTTGATCATTAAGAGATCAGTACTCAATAAGGGGTGTTAGCAATGAATGCCATCGTGAAGCAAGAAAGAACCAGTATGAAGAAAGAAACAACTGACCAACTTCAACAACAGAGGGAAATGGTAGCAAGTGGACAAATACAACTATGTGATGTGGATAAAAAGGAAATGCATGAACTGGTTGAATTGGTATGGCCAAAGTGACTTACAATTAATGGTAACACAACTTCTCCAATGTCACCATATGTGACTGTAAACCAGAACCACAAACAATGAGGACAGCTTTTGAGAAGCCCTCTAATGTAAAAACCATGTATTTCTGTTGACTTTGTACAATATACAATGAAGATACAGAAAAGTAAGTTCAGCTTAGGTTGAACAAAATTGAGCAAAATGTGAAGTGGAAGTGATAATAAGAATTTTCAAGCAACAAAACAATTCACACTTACTATATCAACCATTATTAGTGGAATAAAATAAACAGAGCATAAAATAAGTGATATAATTGATGATGAAACAAGGATTTAACCCACCTCTCTTATGTGTTTTAAAATGAGGGAGGACATAGGTAAATATACACAATACAGAATGCAGTGCTAGCTAGAAGTTTCTTGGCCATGTATTTGCTTGTGTTTTTAAACTGTCAGTTAGAAATTGTTACTTAGTGCTGCATTACATATGACCAGAATTTCAAGCAAGGATGTTCTACAATGAAATAAAGAGATAAATACATAAAATGTTAAATATACAGGGTGTTTTTGTTGTTGTTGTTGTTTTGTTATGAACACATTACATAACTTAAATTTTGTTAATCACATGTTCACAATTTCAAATTTTACTCACAAAAGTTATACTCCCTGAACAAAGTATATAAACTGTTAACATAATAAAAAAAAAATACCCCTACTAAAGTTAGCATGCAACTATTAATAACTGTTCTCAAAACAAACCATCTTTTCTAAACTAACCCAAATAAAAAAAGATGCAAAGCAGAACCAAAACAAATTGGGAAATATTCCATCAATTAAAAAAATAAAAACAAAGCAATGTATTCACAATTGTGTTATTGTTCCAAAATATTTGAATGATTTCACAAGTGGATGGAGTTGCATTGATTTAGACATACAAATGTTTCTGTTGATTGACCAACTGAACTTTTGGCAACTGGCTTGTACCTAAAAATAATCCTTGGGTAGAATCAGTGGGTGTGACATCATCAGAGGTTTTTATAGTTTCCATCTGGTCAATTTCTTTCAGCCCAATTTTAGTACAACAGTATCAAGCTTGAGAGCCCATGATTGCAAAGCAAATTTCAAAAACCATTTGACCATAAACTTATATGGTTCGGCATATACAAGCCAAAAGAATTGCGGAAGATGTTTGAAATCCTCTACTCAATAATAACAAAGAATCAACTATGAAATAAGTGTTGTAATTTTTTTTTTTTCCATAGCTGGTTGGAGATAAAATAAACGGCTTGTTAAAGGAACAGAAAACAAGAAATTGATTCAACTATATATCATAACTGTAGGTGGCAAACTGTAAGTGTTGTTAGAATATAAGATAGAATGCCTTATTGTATTTCTTTGCCTCTCAGTGCTTTGAGTTCAAATCCAGCCAATGTCAACTATTATTTCATCCTTTTGGAGTCAATAAAAATGGGTGATGGATTGCCAGAATCAATAAAGAAATGGATGGGATGCTTCATTATATCTGTTACAGCTCTATGCATTCATTGCATCTTAACCATCATTGGCTGCCTTGTAGTGAGAAACAGAAGCTTTTGGTGCCTAGTTAATTGAGATAAGATCTCTAAAGTCAAATACAATACATTCATTCAAGCAACATTTTGCTTACACCACTGTACTGAAATAGGATAAATGCTTGTAATGATACTAATGTATAACTGCAAAATAGATTTTAATCTATTTGTTCATCAAAATGGAAATATAACAAATAGTATAATATGGCTGTGCCATAAAAATCATCCTACACGACTCAAAAAAACATTAATAAAAAAAAAAACTCATGTGTAACAATGTTTCTTAACTGATAGTGATGTTGCTGTTGTTGTTGTTTGGCTGGAGGTCAACCCTGGTTAAGCAATTCAAGGACTGAAAGCATTTCATGTGTGACCAGTCCATTTCAGATACAGAGCAACCAGGACACACAGTTTACTTTGTCTTTTTCTAAGAAAGTTGGATATCATTTAGAGACTTTTTTCTATTTCTATTGGTCAGGATATTAGATAGATGCTCTGTATTTCATAAAACCTGATACAGTCAAGAGTATTTGCGAGGAAATTGAAACCGAAGGAGACATAGTGATGAAGTATCAGACTTGAAATTATTACGCTTCGTAGACAAAGCTATAAAACATCAAGACAAATAAATGAACAATTTATGCAGTAGAAATAAATTTCAACAAACCAGGAAAATAATAGTGTTTAAAACTAAAATAATTATAAAACCATATTCTTTTATTTGTTTCACTCATTTGATTGTGGCTATGCCGGAGCACAGTTTTCAGTCAAACAAATCAACCTTATTCTTTGTAAGCCTAGTACTTGTTCTACTGGTCTCTTTTAGCTGAACAGCTAAGTTACAAGGACATAATCACACCAACATCGGTTGTCATGCAATGGTGGGAGGACAAACTCAGACACACAAACATATATATATCATTGTCGTTTAACGTCTGCTTTCCATGCATACATACATATATGTACATACCTACAACTACATGTATATATAAATGCATATCCAGGTACAGGAAGTCAAAATAACGTTGACAAAAAGGAACGGGAACATAAACAAAGCACAAAAAATGGACTTTTTTTTACGGACAACAGAATGAACACATAGGAAAACAGACGAGCCACTTATGGAACTTTTCCTTCATCAGCTGCCTCTATTCTAAACTAAGGCCTTTTCAGTTTCCGTCTACCAAATCCACTCACAAGGCTTTGGTCAGCCTGAGGCTATAGTAGAAGACATTTGCCCAACCATGTGGTTGGTAAGCAAGCTACTTACCACACAACCACTCTTATATATATATATATATATTTTTTTTTTTTTAAATGTAGACAAGGAGACTTTCTTGTTGTCTCCTTGTCACTTCCTGACACCATATGGCATCATCTCTTGATCCTGATGATACCCTCCTCTTTCCATCTGGTAAAATTGATCAGTGGTTATTTGTGTATGCAATAATGTAATTAGAAAAGTCAAAACAAATCAACAAAGTGGTAAAATTTTTAAAAAATAAATAAAAAGAATGTAG
>NC_068996.1:2392989-2394560 GCF_001194135.2 Octopus bimaculoides | reverse complement strand
GGGGATCATCTACTTAAACTGGGCAGCCAGTATTGCTTTGCTTTGTAGCTATGACAAAAGGGGCTGTGCAGTGGACAAGGCTGAAAAGATTGCAGATAGACACCTTCCTCTTCAGTGAAGCCCTTTTCAACTCCTTTTTAGGCTCCGCTTAGAAAGGAAAGTTGGGGTGGAGAAGAGAAGTGCTCTACCCCAGTGAACTTGTCAGAAGGAGGGGACTATGATAAAAATGGTTAGGATGAATGGAACTACTACTAACATACACATGTAGATCAGAGAACAAGTTGGCTGAGGGCATGTGTCCTTGGTGATTAAGGTGATCCTGGACTTGTGTGGCTTCTTGATTGGCCTTAGCTAGAAGTTCTCCTACTTCAAGAAAACTGCATTACCCATGTGTTCACACATTTAGTGAATGAACACTTTGAATAAATACTTTTAATCTTCTTCCTTCCCTTCCTTCTCATCATTTTATGTAAATCCCTACACAGACAGTAACCCCTTTCATCTGATGTCCCTGTGGCAAATGAAAGAAATTATTATTACCATTGTTATTGTCAGAAATGATAGCAAGTTAAACAAAATGTTTTACAGTATACCTTCCTCACTCTGTACATTTGTAGTTCACATCCTACAAAAGTTAACTTTGCCTTTCCTCCTTCCAAGGACAAGGAAATCCCCATTTCTTAAACATCTGTGGTCTTGTGTTTATATAAGACATTATTAGTCAGCACTATTATGAGTATTACAATTACATACCAATTCAAATCTCACTACAATCCAGATTGCTTCTCGTCATTATGTGGTCAACAAAATATCAATACCAGTCACAAACATGATGAATGTATATAGCCACAACTTGCCTCCTAAATATGTAGCCTTTAGTTATAATTATTATTATTATCTGACAGGGAAAGCAAACTACCAGTCAAGTATTGAAACCATTAGTATCAACAAACCTTTCCTTTTCAAAATTGCAGGCCTTGTGTGTCAAAATTTTAAATTGCCACCAGCACCATCACCACCATCATCATCATTATTTCAACAGAAATGACCTGTGGAGTTTGTATTCTAGGTTCATGTCTCATCCGTGTCAAATTTAATTTCCATTCTTCTGAGACTGACGAAATAAAGTAGCAGTCTGAGTACTGAGACTTAATCAACAAAAACTCCTTTCACCAAGTTTCTGTCCGCGTGCTTGTATTTCTGGGATTATAATACTGTGTACGAGTATGTATATTTGATGTGAATATAAAGGTATTAGTTTGAATATATAAGGAAGAATACACAACTATGTATACAAGTATGCAGTTATTTATGTATGTCAGTGTACAAAATCTAGTGAATATAAATGTACATACACACACGCACAAACACAATCCTATGATATGTGACTGGGTGTACATGGAAGTCAATGAGGAGAGTGTTTCTATATTTAAATAAACATGAAAAGTACACACCAACATCAATTCTTCAGATATTTGTTATATGCCAAATATTTCATATATATGTGTTTATGAATATAAATATATATATATATATATATATATATATATGTATATATATATATATATATG
>NC_068996.1:2386822-2392270 GCF_001194135.2 Octopus bimaculoides | reverse complement strand
TATATATACACACACATATATATATTCTTACATCTTTGGCATAACTTCATAAGACACAAAAAAAGCCAAGCATGACAAGAAGCCCTTGCTAGACCAGATTTACATGCCTCCTCCACACATACACCACACCCTCCCCTCCCACACACACACACAAATGCAAAAACATACAAGCACACCTTTTTCCCTAATTCCAAAAGTTTCTACTTCAAGTCTTCCTAAGTCTTGAAGAATTTCAAACTCACTTTGATCTTCAATCTTCTGTTGAGATTAAGATCTCTCAACTGTCAATCAATCTTCAAGACTGATGGTCTCAAGACAGCCTTCAAGAGATCTTTCTGAATGTTTTTACTGTTATTAAAGTATATCTCCTTTATCTGTGCTTTTGTAGTTAGACATGTTTCCTAATGTAGTATACAAAGAAAAACTAAAACATGATGTGTATGTGTGTTTGGTTGGCATTACAACCATTGCATGTTTTCAGGTTCACGTGGGATAGATAGGAGTGCAAATATGGATTACTCGGGTTAAGAACTGAATCTATGGTTGTTTAATGTAAGTACATCACCACTTTTGATTTTAGCCCTTGGTCAGTCCTAATATAGCAGGCCTATAATCAAAGAAATACCAGCATTCGATTTAGTCTGTTTCCATGATTACATTACCCAATTACACATTTTAGATTTTTCCTTTTTTTATAAAATGATATGTATTATATGAAAGAAATTTAAGCACATGAAGCAACCACACAGAAACACCCTCATGGGCTAAAGACTAATTCTAAAATGAGTGATGGTGGGAGGCTGTATGGCCAGTTGAAGTAATCCTGTCAGATATTAGTGGAACTTATTCTAACAGTTCTAACCTTAAATAAAAATGTAATTTTAAATAGAGAAAAGAAGAGAGAATATATCAATGGAACATGAGATAACTAGTTGTTGTAATGTATAGTCAAATTTCACCGTTCAGACAGACATCTTTTTCTTTCTTTTTGTAGTCTAGAATGTAAGTGCTGCTGGGGTACCCATGTCAGTGATGTTATGTTTGCTCTATTTTCTTCTCAGATGACCAGGTACTTTTTCCTGATGCATTAAATTAAAGACTGCAAATGCCACTTATGTTTTGAGGTCCTTCAAAGAGTCAAAGCACTAGTTTCTTACATTAAAATAATTAAATAAAACTACATTCCTGAATAGGATTCCCGTCCACTGCAGTTGAACTGGCTATTTTTATTGTATTTAACTTTACTGTTGCCTGCAGACCATCACATTGCTATCCCAGTGCTCATTCACACACAATTCACACAATATGTCCACATCATTTTTTTACAAGCCAATGAGAGAATTCTATGTAGTTGTTTACCATTTTAGAAATAGCAGCCAAATATTCAAATCATGCACTATTGTCATAGAAAAGGATGCGGTGGATAATGTAGTCTTGGTTTATTTACACACAGGAAAATTACAAGAGTTCAATTTAGGTCTGTCCAGAAAGGGCCAGCAGGGAATACAATAGCAACATCACTGCCATCATTCTTTCCAATTTTCAAAGCCAAACCATTGTGAACTAGTTTTGGAAACCAGTTTTAATTATAGATTTGCAAATGTAAATGACTGATTATGGCATCAAGTGAGGATATTAGCTATGTGTTGGTTGTGAAGGTATAATTGTTTGGTATGTACAGTGATTCTTTTTTTTTTTCAGTCATTTGACTGTGGCCATGCTGGAGCAGTCTAAATTGGAGAATTTTTTCTAGGCTCCTTTTCATAAAGGTCATACAAACCAAGCATTGATTATGATTTGTACCATGTGTGAAGGATATAATCAACTGTAGAAGTGTATATCTAGTTAGAAGTAATAGCCAACAGGTTACTGATATGAAGAAAGAGTCAAAAAGGTATAACCAAACCTTGAGAAACACCAAATAATAGAATAATAGAAAAGAGAGTCCTATCAAAAAAGAAATTTAATCTAAAAATCTAAAAGGTAAAATATAGAACTAGATGAAAGCCTTGCCAACGTCTACTTTTCCTAAAAATTCCTCAAAGACAAGAGAAAACTGGAGTACATGACATAGAGAATGAGGTCTCAAATAGATTTGGTACTACAGAAGTTGTGTTGGTGATTAATGTCAAGTAAAAAATGAACCAATGCAATAACATAAAGTAACTCCCAAATATACAACAGAATTTCTGCAACAGTTTGAACTCAAGATCTATTCAACATCTACCTTGGCTTCTAATTTATGTGTAAAACATTAGTCATTAAACTGAAGATAATTAAAAAATATCTTAAGCGCTTCTATATACCTACTCATCTTGAAGTATACAGTACTTGATTTTCTCTCCTCCACAACCTCCCTTCTCTCTCTTTCTCTCTCAAGAAACTATATAATGTTCTAAAGTACAATGAAAGGAATCTCTGGGGACAACAATAGAGCTTCTATAGATTCTAGCTGATTGATATTCAGCCAAATTCTTCTCTAACAAATTTCCTACTTTCAACATTAATCTTCATACTACAAATTTGTTTACACATCTAAATTTAAAACAAAAATGGTTTATTGAAAACAAACACACTGATTTCAGCAGTGAGTGTCATCAGGATATTATTGGGGGAAAATGTGTACCATTTGACAGAGATATGTATGCCCTCATGTATATTCCGCTGACGAAGGCAAAGCATTTCTTATGCAGAGCCAGAAATCCGGGATCTGGAATTATCCAATAATTTTTTTTGCTAGTTTATTTTGTCTCTTTGTCTTCTCTCCTGGTGCTGTATGAACATTTAATGTGGTTTTAGAGTCAAATTTTGGCTGCTATATCTAGCATGGTGGTATCTCTTAGATACCCTTAATTATAATGTTATATATATATATATATACACACACATACAGCATACGAATACTTACATATACGCACATATACATAAATATATATGTACATATATACACTACCGGTTTAACGTTAAGCAGGTAATAATAGGTTTTAGAGTCAAGTTTTGATTGCTATCTCTAGCATGGTGGTATCTCCTAGATACCTTTAATTATAATTTTAATAATAATACCTATAAGGTTTTTATTTTGATGCTGGCCACTTGATATGATCAGCATTTTAAATAACAATCTTATCCTTATTTATATAAAAAAAACTTACTATGTAGTAAAGTTCCTTTCTTTATTGTACAGATGCAACTCAGAAGTGCTCAGATAAAAGACTCAGGATGCAAAGGTATAAAACAATGTTCAGGAGAATTTCAGATAGGTTCAACAATTTAAATATGCATATATTCTGCCATAGATCGATACATATCAGTCTTCAAAATGTACCACTGTATCAGTCATTAAAATATCAAAACATATTAAAAGTTCATGAATACAAAAATATATAAAAACCTAATATACCAACATAAACAAATAAGTGAAATTAGATTAGAGTGGCGTTGTAAAAATTATTAAGAATAAAAGTATGCCCTTACAAAAAGGTGAATAAAATGAAGTCTTCCGAAGAGCGAATAAAATACATCATAGCACTGAGGTTGGATTTTTCAGAAAACATGTAAATAATCCAAGAGAATAATTAATTTTGTTTAAGTAAAACTGTTGGTGGTAATCCTCTTACAGCCATTTCTGCGGCACAGTAATCCATGGATTTTAAGGGTATTTTCGCTCCAAACATTGGACACTGCCTCCTTCATCAGAGAGTATATTATTCAAGATTCAAATTTCATGCAATGTTGTACTGAGTAGATGAGATTTAGTTATATAGGGTGGAGCAGTTGTTAACAGGAAATATTATAACAGAAATTATGGGAAATGTGAGTTAGAGAATGTTAGAAATGTTAAGCAGGTAATAATTGGTCAATATGAAATTAGACCTAACCCAGACCTTGTCTGGGTGGGCATTATCTTTGCTAGGGGAGGTGGACGTGGCACACATATTCATAGCATCTGTCATCACCTGTCACCTGACCTGATAGCTTTTGTTGAGCAACTATTGTCAACGATAGGAAGAGTACAGCTATCGGCTGAGTCTATCATCAAGACTGTGCCACCTCCTTCTTTTAACAGAGAAAGAAAGGCTCGTTTTTTCTGCGTAGTATCCATACTGAAAGAAATAGTATGGAAGATGCATGTAAGACGTATAGTGATGGGTACCTTCGTCTCGGGCCAGGGGTTGGTTAACTTTTTTAGTTACCACCTCGATAGTAAGATCAGGCTGGAGAAGAGATACCTGTTACAGGATATGTTCGCGAAAAGATGGAAGCCAGTAGTGAACTTGCTGCGAGTGACTGAAACCAGGTAAGTGGGGCCAGACAGAAAAATAAAGGTTCAAACCTAGCAGCTGGATGCCTTTCCTTCGGTTGTATACGTTGCAAAATTTGCAATTAAAATTGATTATCAAACACTTAAATTTGAAATTTAAGAAAACAAAAAAATTTTAACCGCATGACATTTTTATATTATCATCCACAACATTTTCATTCATCACAAAGCAACTTCATCACCCTCCATGTTTGTTTGCCCTTCTTTGTCCCATCTGTGTAAGGCTTTTATAGCCAACTATATGAAATAATGACATTACAAGAAGGCAGGAGTATAGAAATTAATTGAAAATATAGATATTAAAAATGAAATGATTAATTTATATAGGTTTATCAAAATACTAAAATGGTGAAGGGCATTTATGGTTACAGGAAAAAATAGCATCCAAGAATTTATTTAATGATGTAGTCTCATGTCGATGAAGAATATTCATGGACTCCCTAATACACAATTTACATATATGCATAATTGTGCTGCAACGAGGGTGCCTCTGCTATTATTGACCAAGCTAATGAGTATTGTATATATACATATATAAACATATATATACATGCACATATATACATACACATATACATATATATACACATATATACATATACATATATATAAACATATATACATACACATATATATAAACATATATACATACACATACATATCAACATATATACATACACATACATATAAACATATGTACATACACATATATATATATATATACATACACATATATGCATATATACACGTATATACATACACATATATGCATACGTATATATATATATATATATATATATATATATATATATATATATATATATATATATATATATATATATATACCTGCATATATGGGTACAGGATGTCACTAACGGTAAAAATAACATGAAATGCATAAACAAGAGAAAAATGAGTGAATTATGTAAACAACAAGAAAAAATGGAAAACAGGACAAGTAAACACAGAGAAAGGATTCTTCATCAGTTGTCGACTGATGTGTATGTAAGGATGTGCAGGTGTGCATATGGACATATATATACATGCATACATCTAAACACATATACATTCACATAGATACATATATATACATATATATACACACACATATACATATATATATATAT
>NC_068996.1:2385401-2386722 GCF_001194135.2 Octopus bimaculoides | reverse complement strand
TATATATATATATACACACACGCACACACACACACACATACATATATATATATACATATATATATGTATGTATGTATGTATGTATGAATGTGTGTGTGTGTGTGCATAGGCTTGCAAGAACAACTGGAAGAAGATAGTAATTTTGGGGTATCAGAGCAAACTGGAATTGCCCGTGTGTGCGTATGCATGCGTTGACCTCTATCATTCTGGGTGATTGACCCGCTCTATGATGGTGATCCTCTCTTGTTATATTGTTCTATATTGTTATTACTATATATTATTACTTAACTATTAATATAACTGTATTATAATTGTTAATCTTACTCTTTTACTCAATGTAAATCCTTCACTTGTTTCTTGTTTGTTATTTGGCCTTGTTTGTTATCTCGTTTCACACATTTCATCTGTCTCTGTGTTCTGAGTTCAAATTCCGCTGAGGTTGACTTTATTTTTCTTCCTTTAGAGGTCGATGAAATAAGTACCAGTTGAGCGCTGTGATCGATGTAATCGATGTAATCGATCACCCCACCTCTCCACAAATTTCAGGCATTATGTCTACAAAAGAAAAGATTATTATCATTATATTTTATATTTTAACCTGATTTAGGTGCATTTTAGTTACTAACCGAATCTCTATCTGAGACCTAAGGCCAGTAACTATGTTATAACGATAAGAATATTCTGACGAGATGGGCTGTTGAGATTAGTGTAATCTTTTGGGCATCATGTGTATTTGATTTTCCAGGGGTCTTATAACTGAAGATTGAAGGACTTTTTTTTAACCATAGAGAAATTGTTTCTAGTTTTCCCATTCTGCTGACTCTATCTCTAGGTCCTTGTATTGAACTAAGTTTTCGAATTCTTTGAGATATTTCCATGAACTGGTACTGTTATATCTAATAGACAGAAGGCATTTTATCGATGGTCGCTGATAATATCTGGTCCATCGAAGTTTACCTGTCTGACAGTATGGAAGGTAACGTCCTATAGAATAGTAGCTTTATTACCCTCTGAGACTAGCTTCGAGACCAGTGTTTATGAAATCGAAAAACAGAATAACGACAGACGTTCCAGTGTTCCAGTATTTGTCATATTTGTCATATTCTGTCATATTTGGTTTTGTACTCGGTTACTGTGAGTTTAGAACATCCAGCCGCAGTGTGGTCGACGGTTTCAATACTGTTGTCACATAGTCTAGTCTTCTTCTTCTTCTTCTTCTTCTTCTTCTTCTTCTTCTTCTTCTTCTTCTTCTTCTTCTTCTTCTTCTTCTTCTTCTTCTTCTTCTTCTTCTTCTGCTGCTGCTGCTGCTGCTGCTGCTGCT
>NC_068996.1:2383461-2384850 GCF_001194135.2 Octopus bimaculoides | reverse complement strand
GAAAGTGAGAGAGAGAGAGAAAGAGAGAGAGAGAAAGAGAGAGAGAGAGACAGAGAGCACATTTTGTCAGGGTTATGTCCTGAAGCTGTGGTAGTAAGTTTCACTGATAAGACGGGTGTTCAATTAAATACCCATCTGACACATCGACTGATTGCAAGGTGCGTGTTGCAGATTCTGTTCAGGTGCGAGCGGCTGGCAGGTTGAGATATTGCATGTGTGCTATTGTGTATCATTATTAGTTTGTGTAAGTATGTGTGTGTGAGAGAGAGAGAGAGAGAAAGAAAGAGAGAGAGAGTGCGTGCCTCTGTATGTGTGTGTGTGTATAAATGTATATACGCGCGCGTTTATATGTGCGTGTGTTCGTGTGTATACTTGTACGAATGAAACTGCGTCTCTGTGTGATGTGCTTCTATGCCTCCGTTGCGGCCTGTGTGGGTATGTGTGTTAGCAACTGTGTACGTGTATCGGTTTTTCCTTGTCAATCTCCCACTCCCTCTCTCCATTTCACTCCTTTACCTCACATATTATCTGAGAGAGAGGGAGGGAGAGCGAGAAGGGAGAGGAAGAGACGGAGTGAGAGAGAGGAATGTGTATATGTATGTATGTTTGTTAAATACAATGGTAGAATACGTTTTAATCACCAAGATATGTTTGTATGAATTCGTACGGGTGTGTATGCGTTACTACAGCATACATTACATTTAATGTACGTGTATAAATACACTATTCAACTCTTATATACACGTGGATACTCATGAATTTATTTATATACATGCATAAAAACCGACATACATACATACATACATACATATACATTCATACATACATACATGCATACATACATGCATACATTTATATATATATATATATATATATATATATATATATATATATATATATATACACACATGTGTATGTATGTCTGTCATTATGTGCATATATGTATATATATATGTACACACACACATACATATACACACATACATGCACGCATATATATTTATACACACACACATATATACATACACATACACACACATATGCATATATATATTCTTGTTTTGCCTGAAGATAAATATTTACACCCAAAGCAGAAGCTTCGGCTTACTACTGATAATAATAATAATAATAATAATAACAACAACAACAAAACAAAAAGGGGGGAAAAAGCAAACTATGTCTGTTATGATGATGATGATGATGATGATGATGATGATGATGGTGATGATGATGATGATGATGATGATGATGATGATGATGATGATGAAGATTATGATGATGATGATGATGATGATGATGATGATGATGATGATGATGATGATGGTGATGATGATGATGATAGTGATGATGATGATGATGATGATGATGATGATGATGATGATGATGATG
>NC_068996.1:2376476-2379656 GCF_001194135.2 Octopus bimaculoides | reverse complement strand
AATACACCACACCAACACTATTATATACTCTTCCAACACTGTCATACACAACTTCAATACTACAGCATATAGATATGGCCACACACCACTAACACGACCATACACTTCACCAAAACCACTACACACTACAGTACACCAAACAAAAATTGCCTTACACCAATAGGTGTACATCAGGAAAACACTATATGATACAACATACCAATACTACTCTATAGCGCAGAAGCACTTCCAGTCCCATACCTACATTACCGTACCTGATACGAACATTTCCATACACCATACTAATGCTATCATACACTACAATACGCCGAACAACATTACAATACACTCCTCCGCCGCTGTCACCATACACCACATCGAAACTACCACTTAACATACTAACCCGGCTATACACCTTTCCATCACTATCATACTTTACAATGTCACACACTATACTAAAGCAATACTTCCATATAATGTGAGATGCTAGGCATGCTAGGAGTACAGCTAGCTCTTTGTCAAATTACATCTGACAGTGTTCAAAAAGCCAAAAACAAGGTTATAGGTGCGAAACTCCCCATAAAATAGTCATAGCTGGCAATATTGTTCAACTGTGTGCAATTACCTGTTGACCTGTGGAGCGATTACAAAACCAGCGGCATTTACCAAGCAAAAGTCACTCGACTTTTAAGAAGCTTCATCCAATCTCCCTCAAATCACCCTCAACTTTCTTTATATATAAGCACAGGATACCTTCAATAACGAAGTCTTACATATAGCTAAAGGTCGAGCTGCTCATGACTGAAACACTTTCCGTCTGATCTCTGTTTTATCGGAGTTGACTTTTGTTGAACATTAGCAAAAATAAATACACCAACTATATTGTTTAATACACTATTCCTGTCAAATACACCCACTTTCCAACAACAATCTACCGTGGTATAGAATATTGACATTTATTTTGCTATGCACCCAAACAGCACAACACACTTCCATGGTACACAGTAACTATACTTTATAACTTATCTAAATTACTGTAGTACATAACCACACTACAATGTACAACACACCAACATTACTGCAAAGTATACATACACTAATTGTCCTGCAGTATACACTAACTATACAACACACGGTAACAGCCGTATTATAGACACGAAATACCACATACTATATACATGCAATACGCTAAATATAGTTATACAATCATGTAGACCGGTTATATACAACAAGCCAACAATATTATAATATATACTAAATATACTATACACCATCGTCATAAACAACATCGTAATAAACACCGAACTATATTGTACGGCAATACTGTTGTATGCGCCTGGTATAAAGGAACGTGGCTTAGAGTGTTCAGCTCACAGTCGTAAGGTCGCGAGTTCGATACCTGGTGGTGCGTTCTGTCCTTGTGCAAGACTATTTTGCGTTTCTCCAGTCCACTCAGCTGGCAAAAATGAGTTGTACTGGTAATTCAAAAGGACCAGCTTTGTCACTTTGTGTGTCACGCTGAATCTTCCTGAGAACTACGTTAAGGGTATGTCTGTCTGTGGAGTACTCAGTCACTTGCACATCAATTTCACGAGCAGGCTGTTCGGTGGATCGTAGCAAATGGAACACTTGTCGTCGTAAACGACGGAGAGTCAAGCCACTGTAGTATATACATGCTATATAACACAACTGTAGCAAACGGCTAACGTGCTACACAACTCACGAACACTTTTGTGATATATACACCAAGTATATTATTCACATACAGAACACAAACGCTACAACTCAAATTCCTTCATATAAAATACGTCAGTTAGATGGTTTATTATAATGACACTTGTAAATCAATATTTCTAGTGATTCCTTGATTTGCTGATCTGGATATACGAGCAATTCACACGTTTAGTCTTCTCTGTAGTATACTAAATTCACTTAGTGTCTAAGATTATAAATCTTTTGGTCTTCATTTTAAAAGAAAGCCACAAATTTCTTCTGATATATAAAACAATAATGTAGATAGAAGTTGGTCATATACACTTCAATTCTGTTCTTTAATCCTACTTACATAGTGGGTTGTATATCTGTTATACAGATCTCTATTTTCAAATGGTGTCCCTAAATGGGTTCATCAATAATTTCTTTTCTACTCTAGTTTGTAGACAAAGCGTTTCTCATAAAATCTTTACCGTGTCTCTGAGGCTTAGGGGTGCTGGAGGCCAGCAGGGAGGAAACCGAGAATCCGGCTCGAATGTTCACGGCAGAATGGACTCCGTCAAATACATCTAAACTCTCAGATTGTGGTTCTAATCATGACACCGAGTTAAGTCTACCATCTGTGATGGCCATGGCAAGATTTGGATTCAGGATGCAAAAAGCTAGGAAAACCACAAGGTATTCAGTTCAGCAGTTCTGTCTATCAACCGTTTTGTATTATTACGTTTTTTATCGAGCCGAAAGGAAGAAAAAGGAAGTTGACGCCTGCAGTATTTGAACTCGTGCATGGAGAGTTGGAGCAGCAATCACGAAGCAGCCTGTCCTACGCTCTGATAATTCTAACAATTCGCCGTCTATAACAACACCAGTATATAACAGAAGAACATATGGCTAAAATTGGACCAGATCTACAACTAGAACATAGTACTTAGTTGTAGATCTCGTCTAATGTCTGAAAACACATGGGTAGTTGACCAAACAGCGATTTGATGCATTACTCAGATTTATTGAACAAATTGGTATAGAACATTTATTCATAATCTTCATTTCTTGCAATAAATAGGCCTATTCATGTTTGAGTACATTAACTCCCCCCAATAATGACAGCTAAAATATAAGTCGGTTTGATTTTGATTTCACAATACAGTAGGACGAAATAAAACGCAATGTATGTATGTGTATTTAGGGTAAAGACCCCCTACACTCACGAATGACCATGGGATTGCATCAAGAATGTTCCCATCCATGGCACAAGCCCGGTTGTTTGTAGAAAACCAGCAGTAGCCCATGCATACCAGCCTCCGATGTTATTCAAGGGAAAAGCAAAGGCCGATACTGCTTGGCCCCAGTGACATCGCAACTCATTTCTACAGATGTGTTAACTGCAGTAATGTGAAAATAAAGCGTCTTGCTGAAGTCTGATCCAGGAATCGAACTATAAGACAGACAATCGAACCACTGAGCCATGCGACTTATATATATATATAT
>NC_068996.1:2369574-2376035 GCF_001194135.2 Octopus bimaculoides | reverse complement strand
TAATAGAAAATATATTAACGATAACGTTATATAAAAATCATAAGTGCATTCGCAACATCAGCAGAAGGCATTTACCAGGCTGAGTAAAAAATAAGCAACGTTTTGAAACATGAAATTCATCACAATATAGTTCAACATTGCGGAAATTTTATTCATCAAAAATAAATACCAATACAATCAACACATTTTTGCCAACGACTTACAAGTTTGTTTATTCCTGTAACATAAAAATCTGGAGTTCTGGAGCTGATGAACCCTTTGAACGCACTTTCAGCAACGGTTTGATTTTTTGAACTCCTTCTCTCGCAGGAAACTGTCGAGGTGCTTGAAAAAGGGATAGTCGGTAGGAGACAGTTCTGGGGAATAAGCTGGGTGAGAAGAACTTCGTAGCCAAGTTCCCTCAACTTCTGGAGCATCATTAGTGAAACGTGTGGTCGAGCATTGGCATGAAGAAGGATCGGCCCTCTTATGTTGACCAGTCTGGGACGGAGGAGTAGCAGGTTTTCTTTCATTTTGGCAATTTCATGGCAATATGTTTCTGCAGTAATGGTTTTTCCGGGTTTTAAGACGTTATAGGGATGAGTCCAGCAGTACAACACCCAACAATCACCATAACCTGCTTTCTGAAGAGCTCGGGTTTATGGAAGGCTTTTGGTGTTTCATTTTTGTCCATCTACTGCGATGAACGATTTTTATTATTATACAGAATCCACTTTTCATCGCAAGTTACAATACGGTCGAGAAATAGTTCGGTCTTGTTACAGTGAAGAAGTGATAAGCAAATTTCATATCTGCGCATTTTCTGATTCTCATTCAAATCGTGTGGTACCCATTTGTCGAGCTTTTTTGATTTTTCGATCGCATGCAAATGGTTGCAGGCAGTTTTCTGGCTAACTTGAAGTTCTTTTGTCTGTTCTCAAGTGGTTTTACGTGGATCTTTCTCAATGATGGTCTTTAATTGACTGTCATCAATAACAGATGGGCGTCCTCACTGCGAAATCGTTTAAACCATTTTCGAGCTGATCACTCACTGATCATTTCCTCACCAAACGTTTCGTTGCTTTTTTTATTACCTATAAAAGGCGTACATAGAAACCGGAAAGACAAATACAACACATATAGACATTACATAACAGAATCGAGGAACTAAAATTATAAAATAGAAATTTAAGAAAAGAATCAAAAATAAAAGAAACGAATGAAGTATGAAAAGATGAGGTGGAATACTCACTCGACCCCCGAAGTCGAGTGGTTAGATTTAGTCTCTTTTTTTCACCCCATTCTTTTTTAAGAACACATTTTTCTCGAGTAAAGTTCACAATTTCCACCCCAACTTTTTTTCCCATTTTTTAAAAAAATGTTCATAATAAATTAATTACCTTATATCTGAAATGCGCAATCCTTGTATAATCCACAACTGGCGGCCTTCTATTAAAGTACACCGGCCCGTTACACCTTATGATAAAATCTCTGCAATACAACCACAGGTTATCGCTTATTTCCTCGTTCACCAATACACACCTTTCTTCTTTTCCGAACCTCCCCCTAGGCAGCTAAACTCTAATTATATTCTTCCACTTTGATATTCTCTTTTCTACCTCTATGGATTTCTTATAAAACATCATAGTTCCCTAATGCTCGCTTGTCGTCTTCTCTCTAGATTCTTTTCCACTTCCTGTACAAGTTCAGGCGACTCTTCATCTTTTTTTGTCCGCCTTCCCTGCTTCTGCTGTCGATCTCTATAACACTTCCCTTGACCTCGCCTTCTTTCCTCTCTTGGGGCTGACGAACATGTCACTCCCCTCTTTTGCCGCTTTTGTTTTTCCCTCTTTCTCTCCCTTCTCTTGTTCACGGTTCGTATTGCTTATCTTTTCCATTTCTGCCTCCATCCTTTCTTCCGTCTCCCTTTCTCCTTCTATCTGACTCTTCATCGGATTAGTCTTTTTATTTTTATATAGGGGGCACTTCAATTTCATGTGCCCCCTTTCTCTGCAGATGTAGCAATTGGGTCTGCGACCCGCTACTATCACTTACAAGGAATTTTCCCCTTCAATCTCTACTTAGTAGGGAAGCCTCTTTATATCTTCAAATGTGGGGAAGAACCGCATCTCCACTCCGCTCCCCCACAGTTCAACATATCCATTCTTCCAACCTCTCTAAGCTGCAGCTTATCTTCGGTGGTCGCTAGTATGGCCGCTACCAACCACTCCGTCTTAATTTCAGGCGGCGCTCTAGCTATCCTGACCCGGACGTAGTGCCTTCCCTTATATGTGGGCAACAGCATCACCTTGTCCGATCTTAGTATATCTGTGGAGTGTGAGGCCGCCTCTTCTTTGGTTGCAAACCTCACCTCCACTGTGCCATACCTCCTTCCTCTGCTCATGAATGTCGCCTTTTGCATGATATCCCCTAGGCACTCCTCTACGTCTTCTGATAGTTTCTCCATTTTATTTGTGGCGACCCTTTGCGTGCGGTACACCACCGTTTTCTCACTCTTCTCTTCCATTGACTCTTGTGTATGTGTGTGTGTGTGGGGAACCATCTTGATTGCGCCTTCCTCCTCCGCATCAAACACAAACCTTTCGATATTTCCTCTTTATCCATGTGTACCCTCCTCTCTTCCAACCGTGTAGCTGCCTTTGCCGCAGCGGCTTTCGCGTATCTTTCCACAATGCTACGCTCTTCCTCACCTCCAAATGGGGAGAAAAGAACCAAACCAACAGCAGCAAGTAACAACAACACGCGCGAGACGCTTCAACAATAATATCAACAGAAAATAACCACAGCTCTCACCTTCTTACAAAAATCCCACTGAAAATTACAGGGTTGAAGCGAACGTTTCGTTTTGTTTTATTATTACCTATTAGAAGGCCTACATCGAAACTGAATGGCAAATACAACACAGATAGACAATACATAACGGGGTATAACATAGAATCGGGGAACTAAAATTATAAAGTATAAATTTAAGAAAAGAATCGAAAATAAAAGAAACGAATGAATTATGAAAGAGATGATACAATGAGGCGGAATGCCCACTCGACCCCCTAAGTGGTTACACTTAGTCTTTCTCTTTTTTCCCCATTCTTTATTAAGAACATATTTTTCTCGAGTAAAGTTCACAATTTCCACACCACCCCCAACTTTTTTTCCCATTTTTTCTAAATATGTTCATAATAAATTAATTACCTTATATCTGAAATGCTCAATCCTTGTATAATCCACAACCGGTGGCCTTCCGTTGAAGTACACCGGTCCGTCTATTCCTGTGATAAATTTCCTACAATATTTCTATAAGTGGTCGCTCATTTCCTCGTTCAGCAATACACACCTTTCTTCTTCTCCGAACCTCCCCCTAGGCAGCTACACTCTAATTATATTCTTCCACTTTGATATTCTCTTTTCTACCTCTATGCATTTCTTATAAAACATCATAGTTCCCTAATGCTCGCTTGTCGTCTTATCTTCTGGTCTTCTCTCTAGATTCTTTTCCACTTCCTGTACAATTTCAGGCGACTCTTCATCTTTTTTGTCCGCCTTCCCTGCTTCTGCTGTCGCTCTCTGTAACACTTCCATTGACCTCGCCTTCTTTCTTCTCTTGGGTATGATGAACCCGTCACTACCCTCTTTTGCCGCTTTTGTTTTTCCCTCTTTCTCTTCCTTCTCTTGCTCATGGTTCGTATTTTTTCGATTTCCGTTTCTAGCTCCATCTTTCCTTGCGTCCCCTTTTCTCCTATCTCCTCTTTCTTTTCACTCTGCATCGGCTCAGTCTGCTTATTTTTATATAGGGGCCACTTCAGTTTCATGCGCCCCTTTTCACCGCAGATGTAGCAATTGGATCTACGTCCCTCTACTATTATTTCGTTTTTCCCTTTCTGCCTCCATCCTTCCTTCCGTCTCCCTTTCTCCTTCTGTCTATCCAAATTGCTTGAATATCGCTCTTTGACAGTTTCATTTCAGATGATTGTAACATATTTCTTTAAGCACTCCGGCTCTTACACAGAGGGGACAGCACAAGGACAAACAGGAAACCACGGTGGGGACAAAAAGATAAAACGAATGAAAATAAAAAAAAGTGTATAATGAAATCGATGATAATGAAATGGCTGGATTGAGCCCCAATTCTCAAGCAGTACCATTTAACTGTTAATTATGAAAGTTTTCTTTTTTTCAATTTTGCATCTTTTTTCCGTTTTTTTTTTAAAGTCTGTTTCCTCTTATTTTCCCCTTTTTATTTTCGACCTTTGTTAATAAGTCTATTTCTTTTTTCCTTCCTCTTTTAAAATACTCCTCTATTACCATTCATTAGAAGTATTAACTCCTCGTATGTAACTACTTTTGGTGGTTCTTCAAATTCAATTTCTTCCCCCAAAAGGGTTCACTTCATCTACAAATAGTTCTTTCAACTTTTTATACCTTTCCTTGTCAATCTCCACTCCCTTTATGTGTTCCGGGTAACGTTCAGCTGGTACTTTAATCCTTATGGCACCTTTGAATTTCGTTATTTTCGGCTCTATGGCGGTACTTTTCACATATGTTACTACATGCCACCTTTTCTTATTGGTATTTCCTTGTTTATTTCCCAGGCCTGAACTGTCCGAGATAATCATTTCCCTTGGCTTCTCCGTCTGTATATATCCACAATCGTGGTTCGCTTTCCATCCTTCCTTTTTTCACTACTTCGCCCATAAATGGGGAAGAAAACAATTATGAAAATACAGCAAAAAAGCAGCAACTAACAATTCAAAAATTCAACAGTGAAGTTAAACAAAAGGTTCACCCTTGCGGGAAACCTTCAACAATTAATAACGATGTGACTTACCTCTAACAGGGATCATTAACCCGTCAAATGATTGTAACAACGGTGAAAAAAATATCAATGTTAATTTATTGATGCATTTAGGCAAGTCTATAGCTGTCTATCAGACAATTACGAAAAACAAAAAGTTTAAAAAATTCAAAACTCTGCAAAAATACAGGCCGAATTGTTCAAAACGTTGCTTACTTTTTACTCAACCTGATACGATTTTCGGGTAATGTTTTTAACCTGAAAAGAACTTTAAATTCAAGCTCTTTATCCTTTTTTGTAAGTGATGTTTTATACGTAGACAACTGTGACCTCATAAGTCACACTGAGCAAGGGCTTACAGAACCTAATTAGTTCATTTGATTCTTCATGTGACATATGTGGTCCCACCATTAATAAAAGACAAAACAAAACAACGAAACTATTGTAAATTATCAACCTGCTTTTGGAGAATAATTCGACCTACTTCAGATACTAGGTTAAGGGTACAGTGTTTAAGCTGGTGACTTCCTTTAAATCCCTGGATAATATGGTACATGTTGATGGAAACCTAGACACAGAAATCACTTCTCGTATTCAAACGGCTTTGGCAGCCTAGAATCTATAATCTAGTCACGGCACCAAACCAAAACTGACCCTATGACCATGGTATATCTTTCTTTTGTTCTTCATTCTGCCCTGAAGTATTCTGAAACTTGGACTGTAGACAAGTGTTCTGTAAATATTGGAAACATTTCACTGGAAACATCTCTGTCACTTTCGCGGAATAAACCGATCCTCACTTGTTCCTGACACTGAAGTTCTTCCTGACACTGAGGTTCTTGCTGAAGCTAGGATCATATCAATGCAAACCATGTTTATTAGGAATCAACTACGATGGACAGTCCATCTCATCTGTATGAGTGATGAGCGCATTCTCATACAAATGCTTTATGGTGAACTGATTTTGGGAAAGAGAAAAATACGTAAAGCGAAGAAAAGGTACAAAGACTCTTTAAAATCAAATTTGAAATGCCTTAAATTATATTACAAAAGATTTGAATCACTTGCAGTGGATAGGGAAGCATGGAGTAGTGTTACAGATTTCGTACTTGACAATTGTTAAGGATGCTGGAATAAGGAGAAAGTTTCGTAAAAATGATATTAATATGAACAGCTCTCCTTCCTTAAATATTCTTTATACACAAAAGTATACATACCTCACGTAAGTATGAGATAGCGACAGCATAGCCATATGATTAAGGCATACAGGGACTATTGGAATTTAATTCCGGAAGACCAGTTTCGATGGAATATCAGTCGAAAAACCTGCAAGTCACGTGGAGGATTGAAGTGGCACTTGAAGAGACGTATAATGAAAAAAGCAGAAAATGGAGCAAATGATGAAATGAAACACTGCAGCATTATATGGGATCAGCTCTTCAAATGACTTTTAGGCTTCAAGAGTAATTTAAGTAGTTATTGGTACATGAAAAGGACAAGCTCTGCAAGGAACAGACAGCCATCATATACGCACGAACCTATGTATGTATTTAATGTATGTATGTAGCAATGTTGGTGCTGCCCTCACCCTTAGTGACTGTTGAACTGTTCCTTTTTGATTTTAAATTGCGTGTAGCTACCTTAATCATTATATATATATATATATATATAT
>NC_068996.1:2366316-2369263 GCF_001194135.2 Octopus bimaculoides | reverse complement strand
ATATATATATATATATATATATACATATATACATACATACATATATACATGTATAGACATATAAATCTATCTATATATATATCTGTACATATACACCTATACATATACATCTATATATATATACATATATATACATACGATTGCATGTGCACACACACACACACATATATATTTAAAAATAGGATAAAGTCTTTATAAGAATTTATCAAGTAGTTAGCGTGAAAAACCTCATAAGGGAAAACTTTTTTAATTATTCCCTTTAAATATATTTATATTGAGGGCATTATTACACATAAATGCCTCATGCTATGAGGGACTCTTAAAGTTAAAACTACCATAATAAATACAGTGTACTGAACGCGAGGGAGTGCATTTCTCGAAGCGAGTTCCTTCAAAACAGATTCAGCCGCTGATCATAAGATTTCATAATTAGTGCACAAAATGCACTTTTTAATCGTCAGTGCAGGCATAATCAAGACATAAAAATGAACAAAAAAATCAACATACCAGACAGACACCAAATATATCCAGGGAATAATTAAAAAATTTTCCCTTATGAGGTTTTTCACGCTGTCTAGTTGATAAATTCTTATAAAGATTTTATCCTATTTTAAAATATAACCGGAGTATATGCAGTGCTGAATATGCACGTGTGCAGAGATGTAATTCGAAGGTCCTGCCTCTTTCATAGATATATAAGTGTGTACAATTCTATGTACTATGCTGGATACATTTGGTGTTCGTCTGGTACGTTGATTTTTGTTGTAAGGATGAAAGGTAAAGTTGACCTCGGTGTAATTTGAGACTCAAAACGTAGCTCAGGCGAAATACCGCTAAGCATTACGCTCAGCGCGCTAACGACTCCGCCAGCTCACCGCCTTATATATATAACAGTAATAATAATAATAATGATACTGGCAAAAACATAATGATACTGGCGAAATGCTTAGCGGTATTTCGTCTGTCTTTCACGTTCTGAGTTCAAATTCCGCCGATGCCGACTTTGCTTTTCATCCTTTTGGGGTCGACAAATTAAGTACCAGTTGCGTACTGGGGTCGATCTAATCGACTAGCCCCATCCCAAAGATTTCGAGCCTTGTGCCTGGAGTAGAAAATAATATTAATAATAATATTACCTGATGATGATGATGATGATGATGATAATAATGATAATTACTGAGCATATGTATAATTTTATTCTACGTAGTAAGGACAACTTAATTATTCAGAAGTTGTTTGAAGAGTCACTACTTTATGTTATTTACTGAAGTTATGATAATAAAAATTCAATGTATTGAAAGAATATACGCAGCTATTCTGAATATTGCTCTGAAAATCTAGCGTTTCAACCGTGTTGAAACAGGTGTTGCATAAGGCACCAGTGTTCACTAGTGAAGCACACGTAACATGATTAACTTCATGATTCAATAAAAATACTCAAATCAGCAACCCTGTTTAATTCTGCACTTACATATATGTATGTGTACAACCACACGTACGCACACACACATACATACAAATACACACACATATATGTGATGGGCTTTAACAGTTTCATTCTACCATATTCACTCTCAAGGAACTGGCTGGCTCAGTGATATAGTAAAAGACACCTTCCCAAGGTGACCACCTCCTTAACTACACACACAGACACGCAAACATAGAGTATTGTTATTTACAACATTGAAATGTTCCCTTTTATGAACTACAGAAATAAGATGTGATATCCATATCTTTTTCTAATATATTTTCTAGAATATAAGTGAACTTAATATGTATAAACCGACATCTGAAACTGTAGATTTCACTAACTAAAGACGAATGTTTTTATCTCTGCAAGGATTTTTTAATGTTGGCAATATTGGGTTACTTTAAGAGTCACCAATTATTCATAGCTAAAGAAATTCTGGCGTTGAAAAGGGAGCCAAATGTCTTTGATAAAGTTTTATCTGATTTGATCATGTGGGCCTTCTAGTTAACGATAGCAGATGCTGAGACTGATCTTGCATGTGTGAGTATTGTAATTTTTGTTTTAATTTGTAGGTAGTTCAACGGACACTTAATAAGATATAGTCAATGTATTATCATTAAAACTATCATAGTAGACAGAGGTTGAACGTAACGATGCGGAATATATTACTCTTGTTTCGTTTTTGTTTTGTTTTCTTTTTATATATCATGTCATCTGGATTAATCTTGTCATATGAGACCCTATCGCCTAAGGGATTAAGTGCTGGATAGCGAGCTCATGTCACGAATACTTGGTGCATGTGGTCGTATTCAGCTGCTGGCATTCGTTATGAACAAAGTATTTAAAATGTATTCGACTTAGTTTATCAAGTTGGATATTTAAGTACCAATATATCTGAGAAAAAGGCGGCGAGCTGGCAGAATCGTTAACACGCCGGCTAAAATGCTTAGCGGCGTTTCGTCCGTCTTTACCTTCTGATTCCAAATTTCACCGAGGTCCACTGTGCCTTTAATCCCTTTGGGGTCGATAAAAATTTACCAGCTGAGCACTGGGGTCGATGTGATCGACTTGCCCTCTCACACGAAATTGCTGGCCTCGTGCCAAAATTTGAAACCATTATCTTTGAGAAAACTGAAACATCATCACCTTCTTTCTAAGTATTTACAACCTTCACTAAATTCGGACCATTTGGTTTTGACTTCCTTAAGTTCATTGCTCCTCTGATGTACTCCTCAATGTCTTAGGCTGTTGTAGCCAATAGAAGAAATCATTATCATCATCATCATCACCACCATCATCATCATCATCATCATCATCATCATTATTATTATTATTATTATTATTATTATTATTATTATTATTATTATTATTATTATTATTATTATTATTATCATCATCATCATCATCATCATCATCATTATTATTATTATTATTATTATTATTATTATTATTATTATTATTATTATTATTATTATT
>NC_068996.1:2362684-2365645 GCF_001194135.2 Octopus bimaculoides | reverse complement strand
GAAGGGCAGGTAATTTTCCTACCTGATAGCAGTAGCGAAAGAGGTTGTATAATGGACTAGGTTGAAAGGACTGAAGACAGACACTTTTCTCTTCGGCCAATCCCTCATCAACTTTTTTCAAATTTCATTTGGAAAGGAAGATGGGGATGGAGAGAGAGAAGTGCTGCTCCCCAGTACATTTGCTGAAAGTGGAGTGAATGTGGCGAAAATGGTTCGTGTGAGTGGACCTATTATAATAATGTGCCAATAGGCTAGTGAATTTGAGAGGGAGGAGGGTGCTCTTCCCAGATGCCCTCGAAGGGTTGAATGGTTCAGGGTTAGTAGGGTACCTGAACCAGCTCCAGGTAGTTACCTCCCTCCCTATTGGGGGAACTTTCATTGTAATATCCTTTTGTTGGATATCATTGTTATTGTTTTTATTGTGTACTCGTTGTTTCTGTTTATAAATCCCCACTGTCCATGTCTACTGTATTGTCCACTAAATGCCGGCCCTGGTGGCCAATAAATGAAATAATAATAATAATAATAATAATAATCATAATAATAATAATAATAATAATAATAATAATAATAATGATAATAATAATTTTTATATGAAAACTCTCAACTTATTTTGCTGGGTATGATGGGAAGTGTCAGCTGCCCACAGCCAGCAGACTAAGGTGACACTTGTTTACTTTTCATGCTTCAAGAACTCTGCAAAGAACTCTTGCAGTTCCAAGCAATGCTGATTTTTGTAGCTGTTCTACCTTCGCACTTGTACCAATCTTTTTCAGCCATGTTGGTAGTTGAGTGCTGATACTTCCAACTGCACCAATTATTACTGGTATCACGTCTATTCTCTTCATTGAACACAACCTTTCTATTTCCCACTTCAAATCGTCATAGTTGTTTATTTTTTCTTCTCTCACATTGATCCTGTTGTCACCGGGGCATGCTATGTCGATTATCATACATGTTCTTTCTTTTTTATTATCCACAACAAAGTCCAGTTTCCTATGTCTGGTCGGGTGATCACACTGGATCATTACAACCCACAGGATTTTGCAGTTCTCATTTTCAGTGACTCCTTCTAGGGTTTGTTCATTTGCTCTTTGTGGGTCGTGATTTCCACAGAGCTCCCAATGGATCATTCTTTCCACATTGTCATGGCGTCTTTTGTATTCGCAGTTGTGCCAATCTCAGGCATTCGCTAACCATGTGCCACACCATTTCACCTCTACTACTACTACTACTACTACTACTACTACTACTACTACTACTACTACTACTACTACTACAATCATTGAGTGAGAGAGCAGTGCATGCCATCAAAGTGACACTGGGGTAAAATATACGAAGCCCAGTATCTCCCACCATGACTATCCATCTGCCATATGCCTTCTCCTGCTTCGGCTTTCACACCAACACTCTGCAGCCACTGATGGGCTCTTATATCTACATCAGCTTCCACAGCTCGTTTGGGCTATTGCCCATGCAATGGGTTTTCTTTCTACTGTCTTCCACTGTCCTTTAAGCTTTCCTGTTTGTTTTACACTTTTTGTGCTGGCTTACTGGGTGGTGTGTCCTCCTTATCATCGTAATCAAACAGATTAAGGTCTCGTCTGTATTTATATGCCTTCTCTGAGATTGAGTGCCGTTTCTTAATCTGTTCATGTTGCCATACAAGCTGTATTAACCAGTCGGTGTTACTTTAAATGTACACTTGAAGTGCTATCGTGCTCATTTTATAGGACATTTCTAGCGGGATTAGGCCTCTGCTGTCTTTATTTCGTGAGAGATAGAGCCTGTGGAGGTTTGATTTTGGGTGGTGCATTCTGTTTAGTGTCAGAAGCTGAAGTTTCTGGTCTTTATGATTGTGCGCTGGAGATCACTCAGATTCCAATTGATAACATTAAGGCTATACTGGACAACTGGGAACTTATAGCTGCAATTCGGTTCTGAGAGTCCAGCTCAGTATTCAGGACCATTCTGACACGTCTATAATACTCTTTCCTGATATCTTTCATTGATCCGTGTTGAATTCCTTTCCCTTCATGTACCTCAAGATACTTATAGACGCCTTCTTGGTCTAGGTCCTTGATAGATTGTATCAAGATTAAGTGGTGGTATTGGCTGTCAGCTTGAACGAGGCTTTTGCACATTGGTCGAGGCCAAGTTCCATATTGATGTCATCACGGATTTTTTTTACAGTTATTAGTGGTCATTTCAGATCTTTGTCATCTTTTGCTTATAATTTCAGTTCGTCCATGTAGTGCAAGTGTGAGATGATCATGTCAAACACTTTGTACTCGTAGTTTGTTCCATTCAGCTCATGGGACAAGAGAATGAGGGAAAGACAGAAGAGGAGAGGGGAAAGTGAATCGCTCTGGAACATTCCACTGTCTATTTTGATGTGCTTTGATACATACGTTCATTTTCGTAGTTGAGAAATAATTTTGTATTCCACAGTCCCATACTGTGCAATAGAAAACCACTTACGAAAGGAGGGAACTTGCAAATATCTAGTGTCTTTAAAATCCATCTATGTGGGACATCGTCAAATGCCTTACGATAGTTAGTTCATAGTGTGCTAAGATTTCGTTTCTTGGATGAGCAATTTTCGAATGATTTTCGTCACTACTCTAGACAGATTCGATTCATCAAGATTGGAAGAGCCTGTCTGCCCTCATTTGGACAGGCTATGCTGCGTTGTACTACTACTACTACTACTACTACTACTACTACTACTACTACTACTACTACTACTACTACTACTACTACTACTACTACTATTATTATTATTATTATTATTATTATTATTCAGTAGTTTTATTTTTATAACGTGCTTTCATTTCACTACCGAGCGCAGCTCTGTGCGCCTTGGGTATGTGCTGTGGTTTGCTGTGGTGCTCTTATGCTTACTGTATTGAAAGTGTTTTGCGTAGAATGTGTGCAGTACCCAGTAGTGCAATTTTCTGT
>NC_068996.1:2355540-2358976 GCF_001194135.2 Octopus bimaculoides | reverse complement strand
TTATTATTATTATTATTATTATTATTATTATTATTATTATTATTATTATTATTATTATTATTATTATTATTATTATTATTATTATTATTATTATTATTGTTATTATTATTATTACTTTCCTTCAATTTTCTTTCTGTTTTTTTGCCGAGTATCATCCAAACATCTAGGGAAAAGAAACTCATTGTAAACATTGGTAGGCCATCAAAATAAACACACTACACTGATAATTTGCAAAACCATGTAACAGAAAAAAATGGGAAGAAAAAGAAAAAAGGAAGAAAAAGAAAAAAGGAAGAAAAAAAAAGAAAGAAGGAAAGAAAGAAAAATGAGGAAAAGCAAAGAAAAAATAGAGGGTGAAAAAGAAAAAAAATTCACCTCGACAATGCTCTTCTCAATACGTGTGACGTACCTGTTAAGACAATCTATTGCACTTCCTGCATGGGAGATAAACCAGGGATCATTCTTATTTATTATTTTAGTCTTTCGTTACAATATCTGGTTTATTAGCTTTGATGGTCCTCTCTGTATATGCCGGTAAGTCCCAAAGAATCGTTCCATTTTCTTCCTCCGTTACACCCTCAGGATGGTGCTTGTACCATTTGTCAGCAGTTTTGATTTTATAATGTGGACATATTATCCAGTGTAGACATTGGCCAACTCTGTTATGTCTAGATTTATACCCTACTGGTGCTAAAATCTTGGACCCAGATATTAGGTGGTCCACTGCTTCAATCTCATCGTTGCAGTATCAGCCCTTTGAGTCTATCCCATTTTCTTCACATTGACTTTGTAATTCCGAGTCAATAAGCTCTGATCTTGATAAAGGCTCGATAAAGCTAAGATTAAGCCTTCGCTCTCTGCCTTAAACTCTAAGCTCCGTAGCCACTGATAGGTGTGCTTCTTGTCTACATCAGTTCGTTTGCTTTGTTATTGATTTCACCTTCTTTGCAACAACTATGGCCGTACTTCCATCATGCTGTTCAATCTAGATGTTATGCCTAAACTCACTAGTAAATGTTTTGCTCTCCTTCATGACAAAATAAATCTTCTTACATCTCTTGTGGTTTTCAACGAGTTTTAGCATCCAATCGTTAATTGTGATAGTCTTGTAAGAGATTTTAAATTGGATGAAGCTCCCATCTTCTTGGGATCTGAGAAGGTAAAGATGACCTGCGTCTGCCTTTGGGTGGTGAATTTCATTTCAAGTCAGCAGCTTACGGATTTCCCTGTTAATCTTCCTTATTTCGCTCATATTCCAGTTCAACACATTGAAACTATAAATAACAGCTGAAACTACTAAGGAATTTATGGTTACGCTTTGTTACGTGCATTTAACTCAGATTTTAGGATTTCTCAAACTCTCCTGTAACATTCCTTCCTGATCTCTTTCATGCTGAATGCTGAATGCCAAATCTCTCATTTATTCCGAGGTATTTGTAAGTTTATTCCTGCTCCAGTTCTGAACGTCAAGGTCCTCAATTTCCCTTTTTGGATGGTACATTTATCAAGCCTTGGTACATTTATCAAGACCAAATTTCATCCCGATGTCATCACTGAATGCTTTCACAATATGTAATAGGTTTTCAAACTGTTTATCGTCTTTGCCTTAGAGTTTTAAGTCATCCATGTAAAATAGATGACTTATTTTCTTGCCGTCAATGTTATACTGATACCCTCTACGGTTAAGTTAATTTATAAGAGGTATTAGAGCTCTTCAAAAAATCAGAGGTGAAAGTGAGTCACCTTGGAAAACGCATAGTTATTGTTAATATTGTCTGAAGTCAGTACCCCATTAGAGTGGCATAATTGGAGATTCGTATTCCACACTAACATGTGCTTCAGGAAGATATTCAGTTATTTCAAGATCCATGAATTCGGTATGTTGTAAAATGCCTTTTTATAAACAGTCCATGCAGAACTGAAAATTCTGCGTTTGTTATGATAGTTCTAAAGGGTCATGCGATTGATTAGAAGTTGACTTTTGCATCCATATGAGCCCCGTCGGTATCCTTTTTGTTCAATGGGGAAATATTGTTCTGTTCCGTAAAGGGATATGTTTTCTCCACGAGGATGGATGTCAAAACTTTATACGTGGTAGACAGAAAAGTTAGGTGCCAATAGTTTTAGAGAAATTTGATTTCATTTTATTTGAAAGTAGGTAATGAAATCCACTTGCTAACCAATCAGGGTGTTTTTCAGGATCTCTCATAAACTCACTGAATAGCTGAACTAAGTTTTTGTATGCGCACGATAGCGATGCAAGCCGGAAATTTGGTACCCTATCTTTACAAGGGCATTTCCACTTATGAACCTTCGCGAGCATTATCCTTAGTTCTGCTATTGTGATGTTTTCCCGTGCTTCTTCTGGTAAATTTTGATAGGGTCCTTCTATGCGTCTAATCCAATAGGCATTTTCGTTGTATATCTTTTCAAAAGTCCAAGTATTTTCCAAAAGTTTCTAACTTCTTCCATATCTCTCCGTAGAATGTTTTCGAGTTGGATTTGAACAGCTTATTTTGCTTATAAAACTTGTTTCTTTTCTCATTTCTCCGTATTCTTTGAGCTTTTGATTGGACTTTTTGTTGCAATGTTTCTTTTGTTGAAAACAGTTCTCTTTGCGAGAATCTATATTTTCTTTTCATCTTTCTTCCTTTTTTGGATCTTACATCGTTTCTACAAATTAGTTAATTTAATATTGATATTTCATCTCTCATTATTTCAATATCTTTTTCAATTTTACTAATCCGGTTTGGAATTCTTCCCAGGTTTGTATTTCTTTGCTTATTAGGAGGCATACAACTGGTTTCAATTGTCTTAGCAGATGAGTAAATTATTTCATTTAACTCAATGAGATCAAGATTTAGTCCTCCATATGATTTCTTTTATTACATAGCTGCCAAATAATTTTTTTTTTATTTTGGAGAATATTTGAGAGTTTAGGAAGTGGTTCTCCATCATGCATATTGGTATGTCTTACAACTTCAAGCTTATTCAAGATTTTCTGCTTCATTTCGATCATAGATTCTTTTTGCTTTTCACCAAATGAGTGGTATTCAAATATTGTTTCTTTACCAGTTTCCTCGCTATCTTTATCAAGCTCGTTACAATTTATTTCTTCAGATATTTGCGTGTTCTGGTGAGATAGTCTTTCAATTGAGATACGTTGAAGGTTGCTCTCTTCGTCTGATTCTTTATTTCCTTTCGGTATTTTCCCGTCATTTCTGTCGTTTCCTTGCACACATTTTCCGTTGTGGGCTTGGTCATGTTTATTTCACTATCTGTGAGTCGATTATTTCTAAAGATATCCTTCCTAGCATTTGCGAACTTATCGTCTAAGAAAAATCTGCTGTCTTGATTTCGTGTTCTCCATATATGATAAGTGTGTGCAGTGTTTCTTCTTCTTCTTCTTCTTCTTCTTCTTCTTCTTCTTCTTCTT
>NC_068996.1:2350663-2355440 GCF_001194135.2 Octopus bimaculoides | reverse complement strand
TATTATTATTATTATTATTATTATTATTATTATTATTATTATTTTAAACCTGAAGAGTGACTATGTTTTTGAATAGAATTAATTTTAAATCAATTTAACTTTGAATCGAATTGCTTTTATTATTATTATCTATTTTAGCCACGAAAAGCGCGTAGTCTATTTAATTACTATTTATTATTATTGTTTATGTACATTATTGATTTTTAGAATAAGGTTTTTATAGTATATTTTTTCTAGATAGTGTGAATAACTTTTTTCATTATTGAATTAATTAACAGAGGTTTTTTTCTCTAAATTATATGCATATATTATATATTGTGAAATGTGATTTAGAATTGCTAAATTGAATTTTTCCTGTAAGTTTTGGATTTATATTCCCAACTATATACATATACATATACGCACATACATATATGTAATGTGTATGTATATATGTATATATATATGTATTCATACATTCGTACAAATGTATCGATACACATATAATTTGTATTTAAATCAACTCACATTAGTCTATGCCACTGAAACAACAAATTAACCAGACTACCCATTTGCTAATGTTACAAAACTACTAGTTTATCCAGTGATATATATCTCTCTTTTGCTGAGGCAATGTATAGCTAGTGGCACTGGGTCACTTGAAAGTTAAGATGGCTTTTACACTAAATACAGATATATCTCATTACGACTTTCTCTATGTCTCCAAGAAAGATCATTCTTAAGTACAAGTATTTGTAACCTACTTGTGTTGATCTGCAAACGCCAAAGCATTTATCAGATGTTTATAATATATATAGGTATAATTTTGTACTCTTGGGAAAGGTCAGAACAAAAACGTCGCTAATCTTTACATGGCGTGCTCTCACACACTAACAAACACAAGCACAATAAAATGTTTATGTATTTATATATCCACGTGAACATGTGTGTGCTCAATATCTTATAAAAGTATATCTACATACATGCTTATATATATATATGTATACATATACCTATATGCGTTAATATGTACATATATGTATATGCATGTATATATATATATTTATATATATACACACACATACATATATATAATTATGTGTATATATTTATAAATACGTGTGTGTGTGTGTGTGTGTGCATATATATGTATTCGTTTTATTTATTTTCGACAAATACAGACATATGTCACATAACTTTAATTCTCCAAGAGAGAAGTATAAAAAAAATTGTCTTGTCTGAAATATAACTTAGTCAAAAGACTGTTATGGCAATATTAATGGGAAAAACTTGTCGATCAGTCAGTGAAGTTGAAGAAATGAGAAGCAACCTTTGAATCAACGTTGATACGATACGATAGCTACTTTGTTTGTTTGTTTGATTCTAGCAGATTTTAGCGTGCATATAGGCGTATAGCTGTAGTAAGACTTGAACAACCTACCAAAAGCTTTTGAATCATGGTCGATATGGAATGAAGGTATGCAAGGCTTATTGGGAGTTGTAACAAGTCTGGCTAGATCGATGATATTAGCAAATCTACCTATTTCAATTTCGGAAAAGATCGATATCAGTAAATCTTTCTATTATAGTAAATCTATCATGTTTCTAGCAACTTTATCTATTTTCATGTGGAAAAAAAAGTGTGGAAAAACTTAGAAATCATTGATGGCTGCTTTCAGAATAGACGAAAATATCAATTGACAGTTTCATTGTAGAACTTGATATGACGAAACAAAACTTCATTGTATACCTTCACTGAAGAGAATTGTGTAAGAATTGGGGAAGGTTTATTTTGATTTTTTTAAACTTCAACTTATGGATATTTAAAAGCCGGCCACATTTTCAAGTGAATTGCATAGAATGACAATAGTTAAGATATTGCCGAATACCAAGAAATAAGTACAATCTTAGTAGAATTTGAGTTCAGAAGCATTTAGGTTAAATTGGACTCTTTTACAAATCACAAACTTTTAACCCGAATAATAAGTAGTTTATTTCCAGTTTTGTTATGTTATGCAAATGAGTGAAAAATATGTTCCAGGGTAGATGACTGTTCTAGAGCAAGCAGCTTTCCGTAAAAAAGAGGAATTGAAATCAGAACGGGAAGCTAAGAGATCACGCCTACAGTTAATGTGTGCAATAGCTACTTGCATCATTTTGAGGTTGATTTTTATGGCTACATGTTCGTCATATGATCCAATGGCCCCACAATAAAATTCATTCCAACCATGACCATTTCTTTTTAAAGATACAAATAACTGCATGATTCAATGTGTCATGTTTTGAAATGGTTAGATTTTATTTGAGACAGATGTAACTTCTATTTGGTTGCTAGTCGGGAGGCTACGATCGTATTGCTGTTCGCTATCAAATAGATAACAATCCAGACATCGGCGGTTCCTAAACATCAAGTAAAGGATGCTACAGTAACTATTCTGCTCAATACCACAGATTTCTTTGTCAGTTGTTTGACCTTAACCAGCTGAGCATGTCCGTTGGTGGTTGACATATGTGCATCTTTGATCACGAACAGAAGTAGTGGGGTAGCACCAGAGCCATGTGTTGAAAGGAATTCTTTGGATAATTGACCTTTGGAAACATGGGTGTTTTGTTCAACATCCATAAACAACCCTTATTCAGGGACCTTTTGAGCGGGATAGGCTACTAGACATGAAGAAAATTCTAACTGGGTCCCTACCTGAAAGGTCATCTTATCTGGTTATCTTGATATGAGATCACCATGTCGCGCACATATGGTTGTGATGCATGTGCCTGTTGTACCCTTATCAGACGGGCAGTCATGATGGGTATATTGGGCTTTGTATATTTTACCCCAGTGTCAGTTTGATGGCATGCACTGCTCTCTCCTGCAGTAACAACAACAGCAAGAACAATATTACTACTACTACTACTACTACTACTACTACTACTACTACTACTACTACTACTACTACTACTACTACTACTACTAATAATAATAATAATGATGATGATGATGATGATGATAATAATAATAATAATAATAATAATAATAATAATAATAATAATACACCGGGGGATGTAAGATACACCGGGAGATGTAAGATACACCGGGGGATGTAAGATACACCGGGGGATGTAATAAGATACACCGGGGGATGTAAGATACACCGGGGACGTTTAACATGTGAGAACGATAAATCACTGCTCCGAAATTTATCCAAAACCATCGGAAATAAAGACATCGCATGGAGCCAAAAATAGCTGACAAAGGGTTGGACTATATCCGAGTAAGTAATACTCATTGAAATTATTTCTATTTTTCCAAATATAATGATGTATTTTAACTTGATACCTCCACTACCCGCACAGCGATCGTAAACACACGTGTTACATCAAAATCAGACCATCTCCGAACCCAAACACGGTGTACAAAAAATTACAAACAGATTGAATAATACCGGTATTATTCCACCCAAGAATAACAACCGAGAAGTGCGTACTGTAAGCTTGTTACACAAAAAGTACGAAGATCTGAACGTGCAAATAATTATGACAACAGAAATGAACGGATGGGTACCCTACGAAAACGATGACCGTCAAAATAAAGGGCCGGACGTTGTCCCTAATATCCCGCAAACAAAACCAAAACGGCATAAATGGACACGTGAGGAATACATTTCGATCCTACACGCCTATTTTACAGCAGTGCTCTACCCAAAAAACGAAAATGCAACAACACATACATATAAAATATGGAAGAAAAATAATCTACATAAAGACCTCGACAAAACAATGAACCCTAACAAACTAGCTAACATAAGAAGATACATTCTCAAAGTAAAAAAAAACAGACCTTGTGGATAAATAATATCCAAAACAAAATTTAAAATAAAGAGAAAAGATTTATCGATTCTCAACGAAATTAGTAGACAATCAACACAACTAAGTAAGAAGAAAACAAAAATACTGTACAAATACAGCATTACAGAAAAAAAACTTACCTAAGACAAAAGAAAAACTAAAGCAAGATATCCTTGCCAAAGCACAAAGGATACGCCGGTATGAGAAACGCCAACATTTCTTTGAACAAAACAAACAATTCAAATCCAACCCCAAAAAACTCTACCAAGAATTGGGTAAAAATAAAATAGACATTACTGCAGCACCAACAGCAGAAGAACTGGAAGAATTCTGGAAACAAATATGGTCGGTGAAGCAACAACACCAGAAAAGGACCATTAAAACAACGAACTTAGCACTTGAGCAACTCTGGACCTCTATAACAAATGAAGAGGTCACCCAGACACTGCAAAGACTAAGCAACTGGAAGGCACCTGGGCACGACAAGATCGCCAACTTTTGGTTAAAACACCTGACAGGAATGCACAAAATGCTGGTAGAAAACTTTAACAACATACTAGCAGAGCCATAGACAATGCCTGAATGGCTCATGAAGGGGAAAACCATCTTAATTCACAAATCCACGGAAACGGAGAAACCACAAAACTATAGACCTATAACCTGTCTCCTTACGATCTACAAAGCCTTTACTGCAATAATATCGCAGAGATTGAGTAAGCACCTGGAAAATAACAACCTGTTTCCAGAAGAGCAGAAGGGATCCTGCAAGGGCTCATACGGCTGTAAAGATCAATTATTGATCAATAAAGCCATAACTGAAGACAGCCGCAGAAAGAAGAAAGGCCTCAGTATGGCCTGGGTGGACTACCAAAAGGCTTTCGACAGTGTTCCCCACACGTGGATTCTGGAAACACTAGCCATAAACAAGGTGACACCAATTATTATAAAATACATA
>NC_068996.1:2347287-2349354 GCF_001194135.2 Octopus bimaculoides | reverse complement strand
CCAGATATAGTTGTCAAAGATCATGAAGACAAAAAAATGCTTTCTAATTGATGTATCAATACCAGCAGATGACAACGTTTCTGTAAAAGAGATGGAAAAACTTTCAAAATACAAAGACCTGGAAATAGAGGTAAAACGAATGTGGAATCTAAAAACAGAAACAATTCCTATCATAGTAGGTGCCTTAGGTATAATAAAAAAATATTCAGACAAATACATAACAAAAACACCAGAACTTACAAATATATATAGCATACAGAGAATTGCACTACTGGGTACTGCACACATTCTACGCAAAACACTTTCAATACAGTAACCATAAGAACATCACAGCAAACCACAGCACATACCCAAGGCACACAGAGCTGTGTTCGGTAGGGAACTGAAAGCACGTTATAAAAATAAAACTACTGAACAACAACAACAACAGCAGCAACAACAACAACAACAACAACAACGACAACACCACCAAAAAAAATAAATAAATAATAATATTCTTTCTTTGCCACCAGGGAGAAGGATGAGGGAGACAATAGAAAAATAGACATAAAGTGTGGAGTGTTTACATATAATGGAATGATTACAAAAAAGAGGAAAAGTATATGCCGTAAACATTAAAAGAAGGAAAGTATACATACTATACGGCACAAGAAGAGAAAAAAACATGATAGTGATGGGGTCCACCTGATACAAGAGGCCCTCTAGGGATAATGGAGCAACTCTACCATCCAAGATCACCCTGAATACGAAGAGCAAGTGCTCTTACCAACTGCTTTCCTCCGACTCAATGCTCCACACTTAGAGTGGTAACATCCACTGTTGCCATTTTCGCAACTTTCACCCACCTTTCAATAAATTCACAGGAGACGGCACCTCCGTCTCCACCATCAATTTTCTTTTGAAGTGAAACTTGAAGATGTTGACGAAGGCTTTACCAAACAGGAATGTCTCTGTCCTCATTCCTTTCTCTGTCCTCATTCCTCGTCCACTAGATAGCCTCTTTCGCCACAACCTCTAGGCACAGGGAAGCTGATTTGCCTGTCCGATTAAAGGAGGGCGGCATTGCAATTATCACTATGGACTCAGCTGACAGACGGATCCGTTCCACATCGACAGCAGCGGTTCGACATAACTCCACAGGTCAGCAATTCTCGGACACTGAATGAATGTATGCGGGACTGTTTCGTCGTTCGGCGTGCACCTCGGACAAGTCCGTCTTACAGCACATAATAATAATAATAATAATAATAATAATAATAATAATAATAATAATAATAATAATAATAATAATAATAATGATAACAATAATGTTTTCTTCTGTTGACACAAGGTCTGCAATCGTGGGGGAGCGGGAATGAGTTGATTACAGCGATCCCTTATTTCATCGAACCCGAATGGATGAAAGGCTGCTAAACGGCAGCCATCAATCTACAACGCATACATGTGACCTACAAATGTTTGTGGTAGACAAAGTTATGTATGTATATGTGTAAGTACATATATATATATATATGTGTGTTGTGTATATATATATAAATTCTCTTTATTCTCAAACGTGTGATAATGCTAATAAATAGCGTGATGAGGATAAATTATCCATACGTTGCAGAAAGATACGTTACCACCCAGCCATGTGACTCGAAATATTTATAAGTTCTAAAATTGCAGAAGAATTCGTTACTGGGCAGTTTAGCTTAATGGTAAAGCACTTGACGCGTAATCACAGACATGTGAGTTCGAGTCTCATGGCTAGCGGTAACATATTTTTCTGCAACGTATGGATAATTTATCCTGATCACGCTATTTATTCGCATTATCACGCGTTTGAGAATAAAAAGAACTTATTTCTGTATCTTTGAATTCATCTGAAGCTTCTGAAACAAACTTTGTTTGTTTACTTTATATATGTATATATATATATATATATATATAAATTATGAAGAAAATTCTTGATTAAAAGTTCGTTTACCATCGATGATTATTTTTTAATACAATACGTTATCACTTCTAACAGCTGTTTCTGCTTCCAATTTCCCCCAGTGCTGCTAAAGAAAATTCTGAGAATAA
>NC_068996.1:2344136-2347199 GCF_001194135.2 Octopus bimaculoides | reverse complement strand
TATATATATATATATATATATATATATATATATATATATATATGTGTGTGTGTGTGTGTGTGTGTGTGTGTGTGTGTCTGTATGTGTGTATGTGGGTGGGTCGGTGCTTGTGTGTATATGTATTTGACGAAAAAGGCCGGCTTTTTCTTTCCAAAGGCCACGCTGCTATTTATAGCTTTATCCGCTTCAGGATCCACCAACCCACAAATCGAAAAAAAACTAGGTATTTACATACACAATAATACATACTTACATATATAATACATACATACACACACATACACACGCATACATGCATACACACATACACACATACATATATGGGACGACTCAAAAAAGCAAACACAAAATAAAACAAGATATGATTAAAAATTTAGCTCAGACATGGTCAGGACATCCTACATCTCTTGTAATTTTCACTTCCAGCAACCCATTTCTTCCAATCTCTTGTTTGGTGAGTGATGGTGGTGGGGTGGAATTCAATGAGTATTTCGAATGTTGGATTGCTGGAGAAGGTGTGACGCCAGGCCTTGAACTGAAGTTGAATACTTTACAACAAAAATGATTTATCTTTACGACTAACCGTCTCAAGCCTGCTCCATATATTGGGATCCTATTCCTCGGTTATCTGCATTCTGCATTATATGTGTTCCATGTTGTTTATACCTAGTCTTTTATCGTTTAACTCCTTTCAATCATTTGACTGCGGGTTTGCTGAGACTCCACCCCGAAGAATTTTTTTCGAAGGAATCGACCCCAGTACCTATTTTTCTTTAAGCTGGTTCCTTGTACCGAAGCGCTAAGGTATGGTAACGTAAACATAACACCGATTACCAACCCGTTGTTGGGGACAAACAGAAACACAGAGATACGCACAAACACAGACAGACACACATACACATACATAAACGCACATGTGCATGTACACACACACACACACACACACACACACACACACACACATATATATATATATATATATATATATATATATATATTATACACACACACACACACACACATCTGTATACGTACACACATCTGTATACGTACACACATACGCACTCGCGAACACATACATATATATAAGTTGGGCTTCCTTCATTTTCTCTCAACCAAATTTACTCATAACTTTGGTCGGTTTGAGACTATATCTAGGAGACAATTGCCCAAGGTGACACGCTGTAGAACTCAATCCAGAACCATATGATTGGGAAGTAAACTTCTTAAGACACAACCACACCTCTGCCCTTACGTACTTTTTGTTATACGAAGTACTGTTAAACGCATAATGGTGCTGCTGCCCTCAATTTGGCTACCTTCTATTTGGTTACCCTCGAAATTGCAGTCGGTGGTACTATTGCTGCAACAACCATCGGATCTAAGGCATACGGCACTTAGCAGGCTGGAGTTTGCTGCTCTCTCCTACTTTTTCTTTCCCTTTTGTTTCTCTACTTCACCTTATAGGAAAAGCCACCCTCAGGTAGCTTTTGCTACACATGTAAATCAAATGGACTATAATTCTCAGCGTCTATGATGGAAGATAGCTCTTGAATTCTTCTATGGTCCAGCGGTGTCATAAAGACTTTTAACCTCTTTGAACCCTCCAGGCCGGTTTTCCGGCCTGAGTGAAAATTTATACACCCGCTAGGCCGCTAACTATTTAACCAATAAAAGACCATTTTACATCGCAGTTTAGGCTTCTATTCACGGCTGAACTTCCGGGAGAGTGCTTCAAAAACTTTTTAGACTTTTTGAGTATTCTTTTTGTACCCTAAAGTTCAGTTTTGGAAGTCGAAGTGAGAAAATAAAATAAGCATGAAATAGGGAATTTATTTGTTTATTTATCATAACAACAAAATGCTAGCACATGAATAAAAATAAATCATCACCGAATTTTTTGTAAATTTTAATTGGGAGCTCAGGGTGGAGGTCCTGTCAGGATGTGTTAATAGCTTTCGAACGGTTAAGTCAATATTGGCTTCTTTCTCTCGTTAGCTTGACGCGTTTTATCCATCCTTATTGCGTTACAAAGGTCTTTATGAGATAATGTTACATGCATTGAATTTCTTGTACTACGTTGTCCTGTGCACCGACGCACAAATATATGAGCAGGTAGCTTGCATAAATTAGCTGTTTGGCGACAAACTTCGTCCGCAGTGCCGAAGGTCGAGCAGACGAACGGTACTGTAAGTTTAAGCCTAATTAGTGGACAAAATCTTGGTCCAGTTACCTGCTAAAATCCCCCATCCCCTCAAGGATCAGATTTCGTGATTCTCGTACCTAAAAAACTTTTACAGGTAAGAAGAGAATGTCTTTTTAAAGACAATTTTGGCACAATTCTGGTACCGACTTACTCAAAATCTCAATGTTTTAGATAATTTTAGCTTAAAATGCATGCATTTGCACATTCCTCTCTCCGTAAACGGTGGCGACGAGTTTTATAGGAATGTCAGTTTTTCTCTTGTTGTTGCTGTTATTGTTGTTGTTGTTGTTGCTGCCACAACCGAACGCTGCCTCAGAAATATGCAAATTGGTTTTTCCAGAAAACAATGATTTCTACTCGTAAAATATGCGTAGACTGTTGAAAAAACAGGTCTGTTCATGTTTATCTGCTTCACGCCGACAGGAATGTTTTATATGGGTCGGGTGGTGTTAAGTATTTATTGCTGTTATTGAGAATCATGTCAAACGAGTTAAGCAAAAGGTTCAGTAAAAGTTCAATAAAAGTTTCCTGCTTTTTTCCCTTCTTTCAAAATGGAGTGAAAATCAATTAAATAAACTTCAGCTGCTTTGTTAAAAGAGTTACACGATACAACATAGAAAAATATTATCAAATTTCTTATGATATTCATATGTAATGATCTAAAATGGAATAAGAAAGAGCAGCAGATTCTTGGAAAGTCTTTTCGATTTTTAATATGGAACGACATTAATTGCCTAGTAAATGATCTAAGCGTAAATTTAACTAAGATTTTAACAACTTAGTAATATTCAAATGACACCTGGAGAAAGTGAGAGAGAGATAGAGAGAGAGAAAGAGAGAGAGAGAGAGAGAGAGAG
>NC_068996.1:2336652-2341652 GCF_001194135.2 Octopus bimaculoides | reverse complement strand
AGAGTGAGTGTGTGTGCGTGTTTACGCACGCTTATTTGCATTAGTTTCTTTACTGCTTTTGCTTTTGTGTTGAATTTTGTAGTTTGGATGTATTTTAATTCCCGTCGTGTGTGTGCCTGTGTGTGCGCGCGCGATTGTGAGTGCATGCACACGTGTGTGATTTGCTGATATAATCTTTTGTGTTGAATTTTGTGTGTAGTGTGTACATATGTGGAGTGAGAATATCATTTTCTGTGTGTGTGTGTGTGTGTTGGCCTTAAGACTTGGGTTTTATTTTTGACTTTGGCCAATTTTGTGTGTTGTCATGCATGTCGGCGATTAGAGTCATTTAAAAGATCAAGGTGACGGCGGTGGTAGTGAATTTGTTATTATTCTATACATATTTTCTATTAAAAGGTTGAGTGAATTGTGTTTCTTTGATATAAGGAGCTTTTATTTGTCTTTGTTTTATTTGGGTCTCGTCTACTTTTCTAGAGAATTTCCATTCTATTGTTCTCTATCGAACAGTCATATTTTCCTGTGGCACATTGCTACAGCATCACTATAGGGTTCTTTCGCTCTAAATTCATACCAATATCCCTTCGGCGCGTGGCTTAGAGGTTAGGGTAATCGGCTCACGATCGTAAGGTCGTGAGTTCGATGCCCGGTAGCGCGTAGCGTTCTTCAGCAAGACACTTTATTCCACGTTGGTCCTGTCCATAAAGCTGACAAAAATATGTTGTACCTGTATTTCAAAGGGCCAGCCTTGTCACATTCTTTGTCGTGATGAATCTCTCTGGGAACTATGTTAGGGTAAGCGTGTCTGTGGAGTATTCACCCACTTGCACGTTAATTGCACGAATAGGCTGTTGTTCTGTTGATCGGATCAACTGGAACCCTTGCGTCGTCGTAACCGACGGAGTGCCAGTTCATTCTCCTCTAGTCAGAGTTGTTTTCCAAATATAAATTACAACAGCATTTCTAAACCATCCCGACAACAATCTAAATTGATGTGGATCAATTTGTATTTGTAATCCTACAGTTTTATCCTACCGATGCTTCGCGCGTATGCGGCGCCCCTCCGAGTCACGTCGAGAGTTCGGTGCGCTGTCGCCGACGCTTCCGCCGACAACGTCAACTCGGCTACGGCTATCCCGTCCAGTTCGAACCGCAGGATCAGAGCAACGGTTTGCGCGCTCGCTCGATAGAGCGGTGGTGCCAGGCTGCCTCTGAGCGATAACTGCTAAACGCCTCTAAGCCGGAACCGTAGCCGGACCCGAGTTGTTTTCCAAAAGCGTCTCACCCGCAAGGCGTATGCCATAAGAAATGGCAGAATTGTTTGAACGTCGGACAAAATACCTTGTATATATTTTCCCCACTCTTTGTCTTTAATCCCCCCGGGTCAATAAAAAAAGTTACCAGTTAAGCACTGGTGTCGATATCGATTAATCGCTTCTCCTCCTTCTTATAGCAGAATCGCAAGAACGCCGGGCAAAATACTTGGTAGCATTTCGTTCGTCTTTACGTTCTGAGTTCAAATTCCACCAAGGTCATCTTTGCATTTCATCCTTTCAGGCAAATTAAAGACCAGCTGAGCAGCTCTACGACTGATGTAGCCCACTAGACCTCCTCCCACCAAATTTCAGGCGTTGTGCCTATACTTGAAAGGATTATTATTACTTTATTGCTATCACTACTACTACTACTACTACTACTACTACTACTACTACTACTACTACTACTACTACTACTACTGCTACTACTTTTCCATTTATTTCGTAGAAATTGGCGTGTTTTTTTTTATAAGTTTTGCTATAATAGAGGGGTTCTTGAATTTCATTTAGCTGCGTCGCAACCTCGTTGATCTTTAATACTTTTATATACATTTCTGCTTCTTCCGATATTCAGTACATTTTCTTTTTAACTTCCACATTTGCAGGCATATTTAAGCATCTAGTCATTAGTATTCTTTAGATTGGCGTCTAACCTATGGTCAGTGGCATTAGAGGCATCTGCATCTGCATCTGCATCAGTTCACAAGTTCCATCTTTTCGTTGGCTGTATACTCTATCTACATCTGCCTTCCAGTAATGCATGTGGTGCATACGTCACCCATTGGGAGAAACTTCCAAATTTTCTATTCACATTATTGATCTCACTGATGGAAAATTTTATGATGTTAAAGATAAGGTATAGATAAGGTGTTGATTGCATCAATTCTGTTTTTCACTCGTTAGGATAGCTCTAGCTCTGCGATAATAATTCTTTCCAAACATTTTGCACACATGTTTTCAGGATCTAATTCCTCGATGATGGTACACTTGTTCATCTGTCTGCTGGTCGTTTCCAGGAGGCTTTCCTTTGACGAATGCGACTTTAGAACATTTATCAAGGTCGAATTCCATTCCAATATCATTACTGAAGTTTTTTATCAGTTAAAAGATATTTATAATTGCTCAGCTTTTGGCAGGTGTTGATAGACACATTTATGTCGATTGGGACAGTCATATCAATTAGGAGGTGTGATTTTTGTCTGAAGTTTTTCAATATAATGTCTGGCCTATTCGCATCTGACTTTCTGTCAGTTTTAACGGTGAAGTTCTAGAGGAGTGAGACATAACCCTTTTCAAGCACTGGAGGTGGTTTGTGTTCCCACCAGTTTTTATCAAGGGGCAGGTCCATGTTTTTGCAAATTACCCAGTGAATATATTGTGCTGCTCTATCATACCTGTTGAGATATTCTGTAGGCGCAAGAAGAGACAACACGGAGACAGCATGGTCAATGGTTTCATTTTGTTGTTGACATACACGACATGTTAGGCAGCTGCCGTTGTTTAATATGTTGGCCAGGTAGTTCCTTGTAGGTAGGCATTGAACTTAGGCTGCTATGATAAACCCTTTGTTTGTTTCTGATTTTAAACCAGAAACCACTAACTATTGATGGGTGAGGGCTTTGTCAACATCGGCATTATTCGCTCTCTTTGGGTATTTGCTATTGAGAGATTTTTCTTACCATTTATCAGTAATAATATCTAAGGCAGCAGTTTAAGTAAGGGTTTTCATAGGCTTAGCTTTTTCAGCGTCTTATTCTAAAATTTGTTGTGCTTGGAATTCACTTAGATATTTCTTTGCCTGTTTTGTTACTGAGTATGATACTTTCTTGTTTTCATGCTTTAAGAAAAGTTTTAACATTCAGCTATCAGAGTTTTTTCAGGTAGTTGTTTACACCAATTGTGGCAATCTTCATTGTTAATTCCATCTGTAAAAGTCCTCTTTTCTTGGTAGATAAAATCGTTCTATATCTGCCCTAGGATGATACATTCTATGCATTATCAACAATTTTCGTATTTTTCTGTCAAGATTACTTATTTCAGTAATTGACCAGATAATGATATTGAAACTGTAAGTCACGACTGGTATGGTTAGAGCATTGATCGCTTCGATCCTGTTTCTTGCATTCAGCTCTGTCTTGAGTATTGCTCTCACCCTACGATAACATTCTCTTCTGATCCTTTACCTCATCAATGAATACTTGGTCCCATCACCTTCAAATACCCGTAGGTATCTGTAGCTCTCCGCTGGTTCTAACTCCTTTATGACATTCTGCTGGTTAAGTTTAACGTTGGATGTTTCTCTCATTTTTCCTCTGATAAAGTTTGCTTTTGCACATTTACTGAGGTCAAATTGCATCCTGATGTCAGAACTGAATTGTTTAACAATCGCTAGTAAGTCCTGTAGCTGTTGGTCATTTTTGCAAAAAGCTTTAAATCATCCATGTAAATTAGATGATTTATATTTTTATCAAACATTTTATAACCGCACTGTATATCATCGAGCAATTTTGGAAAAGGTATTAAGGCTAGACAAAAGAGGAGTGGTGATAGTGAGTCACCCTGGAAAATGCTACATAAAATTCTTACATGTCCATCATTAAGAGATTCATTGTCACTGTTCAAAGTCAGTGTGGTTCTCCCTGATCTCATATTTACTCATAAGAAGTTTCGCAGAGTGAGTTCTCTTTAATAATTATGTCTGGTCGATTAGCCTGGATTGTTCTGTCAGTGTTGACCGGAAAACTTCAGAGGATCGTAACATTTTTGCCTTCAACGACTGGCTCAGGATGATATTCATACCAGTAAGCAGGACTGCTGATTTTGTAGTGTTTACATATTCTCCAATGTAAATACTGTCCTACCCTATCGTGGCGATCTTTGTATTCGTTTGGCGTCAGCACAGGACATCCCGAGACGGGATGGTATATTGTTTCGTCAAATGCGTTGTAGAATCTGCATTTAGGGTCAGACTGATGATGGCAGTCCTCTGACACTATTCTTTCTTTTCATATACGGTTTGTTTTCTTTTACTTTAGGATGTAGCGCCCCATGTAGCGTCATCGACTTTCTCGTCCTTCTATCCAGTGTTGATATTTCCTCCTTACTGCATTTGAGATTATTATTATTATTATTATAAGTATTATTATTATTACTATTATTATTATTATTATTATTATTATTATTATTATTATTATTATTATTATTATTATTATTATGTTATTTTTTTCTTCTCCAAACTTTTTTCCATTTCTCGCCGAGTGGCTTCCGTACACCTAGGGCAGAGAAGCTCATTGTATGCATTCCCAGTTTACACACGCAAATTCACAGGTAAAATATGTATTTTAAAAAATTAATTAATAAATAGATTCAGGAATGGATGTTATTTATACAGCGATAATGCTCTTCTCAGTACATGAGTCATTCCCGATTAACACGATTTTTTGCCCTTCCTGTAGGGGTGGTAAGCTTGGTATCATTTTCAAATAGGTTTCAGTACCTTTTTTTTTATCATTCCTAGAGATCCTACAATCACTGATACGGTAGTTGCCTTGAGGTGCCACATTTTTTCAATTTCTATTAGCAAGTCTTTATATTTACTGATCTTGTCAAATTCTTTCGCCGCTATATTATGATCGGAGGGAATACTCATGTCAATTAATAAACACGTCTTCTTTGTCTGATCTTTTA
>NC_068996.1:2331000-2333796 GCF_001194135.2 Octopus bimaculoides | reverse complement strand
CACACACATTTTATCGTGGCGACGTTTCTATTCTTTTTGTGCAAGGTTCTCACATCCACTTACCAAGTAAGTCACATTATCCACACTCTTTCCACAGAGTCTGCATTTCTGGGTGTCAGAAGTTTTATAGATGTTATACTCAACCGAATTGGTAGCGAGAGCCTGGTTTTGTGCAGCAATGATCAGGCTTTCGGTGGTACGCTTCAAATCACCTCGCTCAAGCCATGCCTACGATGCTGTATTATCCTTAACGTCCTGTTTATTCCTTTCAAACTGTCCATGCATTCTCATTTCAAGAAGGTCTTCTTTACTCTTCTCCTCAGCTCTTTGGTTAAGCTATTCCTTGCCCATCATTTCATCTGCATTTACATCCATATCTGTCGCGGCATATTGTAGCAGGTCTTCATCACTATTTATCAAATACTCGGCAAGCGTTCTTCTTTCACTGCTTATACAATGGCCTATACTAATTAGTTCTCTGCCAACATTTTTTCATTTTCTGTTTACGTTTGCTTTAGGGTGTAGAGCCCCATGCAGCGTCATCGACTTTCTCGTCCGTCTTTCCATTGTTAATATTTCCTCCTTAGTGCATTTGAGATAATGATAATAATAATAATAATAATAATAATAATAATAATGATAATAATAATAATAATAATAATAATAATAATAATAATAATAATAATAATAATAATAATAATGATAATAATTAATATTATTATATTGGTGTTGTTATGCTTTGGGAGGGTCGTACTATCAACAAAATCACACGCAATAGTTATGGCATGTTTATCTCTCATCTTTATGGATGTTTATTTCTGCAGCATCGAATTTTGAAATAGAGTACGACACAAGATTATTACATATCTTTGGAGCTACTGCCGAGGATGCAACAAAGAAACCTCTAAAAATAAAATTTGGTGCAGACATAGAATGTGGAAATATTAAGTTGATAGAGCAGTGAGTTGACTCTGATCACCCAAGAATGCGTATGTATGCAGATAGTGTTGAATCATCAATTTAAATATTGGGCATACCTTATGTAACATCCAGCAATTAACAGCCGATAATGATGCGTTGAAACAAATGTAATTTACATTAAACCCCGCTCAATCCATGTTGCTGTGTGTGTGTATGTATATATATATATATATATATATATATATACATTCGCTAGCTTTCTTACAGAGGGGTCTAATGCGCTTAGCTTAGACTTGTTTGGGGGGCAACCAGATCGAACCGTCTAAAGTGTAACTGCCCGAAACGGTCGTGACTTCTGGGACTTGACTGAGGATAGAAGGCCACGAGTGATCCATCTTTTTTTGCCTGTCCTTCTCTTGTCCGCCTTGTATCGTCTGTCTGTCCGAATGTTTTATTGTACTCTATTGCGTTTTTGTTCCATTATATATATATATACTTGTATATGCTATGTCATGAGAATTTATGGAAAAGTATCCTATAGAACTCAACAAATTTGTTAAAAATGGAGAAGAGAGGATGTTAAAGTTTGAAAGAATTTTAATACATGCATACGATCGTTTCAAACAGCGATATTAACATGTAAATTAATTGTAGAATAATTATATTTATTACATATCACTGTTCTCTTCAGTGAAAGAAGTATAAAAAAAATAATATTACTACAGAAGACTTGATGAAGGAAATAGCATAGAACAAATTCGGATATACATATTTATCCTTATGAAAATTGAGAGCACCATAATAAAGAATGCGAGTCTAGTTGTGTATAAACTAAAGCTGAGGCAGATAACGGTTATTTGAAAATTTGAGTGGAAAAGATTTTATGAGACGTTCCCTCTACAGAAGAGTAAGTAGATAAGTAATTGAAACTCCAAATAAGTCATTTATTAGAGGAAGTTTTATAGAAGTGCCCAATGGAAAGGAATAGTTTTGTTTGAATTAGGGTATGACTTGACAGTTATAAGTAATATTAGGTATGGTGTGCATTTAAAAAAAATGCGTGAGAATGAAATTAAACTAGCGGATGTAGTTATATAGGATGTTGCTTGAATGCAACAAGAACAAGAGTTAGTTGTAGAAATTCTTAAACAGCTACATATAATTTTTTAAAAGTAAACACCATACCTAATATTACTTATAACTGTCAATCATATCCTAATTCAAACATAACTATGCCTATCCATTGGACACCTCTATAAAACTTACTCTAATAAATGACTTATATGGATTTTGAATTACTTATCTACTTTTCTATAGCGGGAACGTCTCTTAAAACCTTTTTCACTCATATTTTCAAATAACCGTTCGCTGCCTCAGTTTTTATACACAACTAAACTCCCATTCTTTAGTATGCTCTCAGCTCCGATGCTGACTATGTTAAAGCAGTTGGTTTCTAATTTCTGTTTGAAGTCTATGTAGTCATCTGACGAAAACGGTTTCTTTGCAATGATGTAATGTTTTCATTAATCAATTAAAGGTGTAGCTTGAAATGGCCATAATGAATTGACACCTGTACACCTTTGTTACTCATTTATATTTTATTCTCCTACCATGGAATCTGCACTTCGGGAACTTTATAGGAAGTATCTTTGTATTTAAAGTACGTCTGAATAACCAACATCGAATCTCTTCACTAAGTTGGATCGTGTTATCTGTATACGCTACAAGAATATTAAGTGCAAACACCTCAGTACAGAGTTTGATACTCACCTGATGTATTGTTTAGGTGTGCAAAGTAGATCGACCTAACAAGATACCTCAATTTAAGTACCTAATTCAACTGAATCTTAAGTATATATATATATATATATATAT
>NC_068996.1:2329121-2329685 GCF_001194135.2 Octopus bimaculoides | reverse complement strand
AGAGAGAGAGAGAGAGAGAGAGAGAGAGAGAGAGAGAGAGAGAGGGGGAGAGAGAGAGAAAGAGAGACTGACTGAGAAATAGGAAAAGAGACAGAAAAGGAGGCAGAAAAAGAAAGAGAGAATGCACACACATACACTCACACAAACATATGTATATAAACTTCAGCTAGAGTGATGCTTACGCACAGAATGTGTGTGCATAATGAGTGTGTGCGTGTACATTTGTATGTATGTATGTATGTATGTATGTATGTATGTATGTATGTATGTGTGTGTGGGGGTATAAATTTATATATATATATATATATATATATATATATGAACGTATCTATGTGTGCCTTCTTCTATATATCTGTTTTAGCTTATGGATATGAATTAATGAACGTTATAGAGCATTCATAAGCACATATCTCCTAAATATATATAAAATGCTGGAGTATAAGTAAAGACGCAGAGGCGAATACACTCACACACAAAAATATGTGCATATATATACATGTACTTGTATGCATGTATATATACATATATATATGAATATATATATATATATATGTATATATATAT
>NC_068996.1:2323823-2327486 GCF_001194135.2 Octopus bimaculoides | reverse complement strand
GGACAAAAAGAGGAGAGGGAAAACGAGAGAGTGTGTGTTTGTATGTGTGCCAGTTTGTGTGTGTGTCTGTGTGTGCTGATGTCCATAATAATTTCAGAACATGTGCATGTTCACTTCTCTGCAACTTAGCGATTCGACAAAGCAGAGTCTGATAGAATAGCTAACCAGACTGAAAAGATATACAGTTAGGTTAATTTGATCGATAGTTTGCTCATCTTCACTCTACTCTTTCCGCTGTCCAAACGTAAGACATAGATACATTCAAAGTCTAAACAGCGTACAAGTATTTGAAACATCTACATATATTGCTCAACCTAATTTGTAAATAGACATAGCTTCATATAGAAAATTTCATATAACGAGTGTAGCCAGCTATGGAAATAAGGAAACAAAAATTGGATTCAGTCCAGTGCACAGCATGTAAAAATGTATATTAAAAATAAACATTTCTTTACTTACTCATTTCACTGCAGCACGAACTTGAAGGATTTTAGTCGAAGGAATCGACCATAGGACTTAATTGTTAAAGCCTTGTACTTATTCTATTGGCCGCTTTTACCGAACTGCTAGGCTAGAGTAGACATAAACACACCAAACCCCGTTGTCGAGCAGTGATATATATATATATATATATATACATATATATATATATACACACGCGCGCGCGACAGGCTTCATTCAGATTCTATCTAGCAAATCCACTCACAAGGGTTCTGTCGGCCTGAGGCTATAGCAGAAGACACTTGCCTTAAGTGCTATGCAGTGAGAGTGAACCCAGAACCATTTTGAATTTCACATACACGCGTTGTTTGTTTTTCATTTTGTCGACGACACAGTATAGCTGGGTCAGTTGGACACCGTTTGTGAGAACAACAGCACCATGACTCAATTCATTCTGCCAGAAATTTAGAAACAACATGCTGTACTACTTGGCATTCGCACCGGGAGCTCCAATACGAATATTACAGTGTTTGGGTGACATTCTGAGGACAGTGCAGAATAATAAAAATCAAGCATCCAGCCAACATCATGGTGTCTGGAGTGATCACTAGTGATGGTGACGTTTTGCCAACATTCATCTTCCCACACGGCTTCAGACTCAACACGGTGGTCTACATCAAATGCTTGGAGTAGGTAGTGCTGCCCTGGGTGAAGAGGCTGGTTGCTAGAAGGCCCTATGTCTAGCAACATGACTGCACCATGCCGGACAAGCAGGACAGCCCAGTCATGGCTGTCAGACAATTTCTGCGATCACATCACCCCAAATATATGGCCACCTCACTCCTCAGACTGCAACTCCCTTGATTATTATGTGTGGGGCGTAGTTTAGCGAGAGACCAACAAAACTCTTTCTAACATTAAAGATGAACTGGAAGCAAGGATTATGGCAACATTCAACAACTTAAACAATGAGACTATCCAGAAGAGTTGTAGAAAATTCCGAAGTCGTCTGGAGAATGTGGTTGAAGCCAATGACCATTTTTTGAATAAATTTACTCTTTAGTATATCAAAATATTTTAATGGAATTTTGGTATATATATATATATCTATTAAAATGAGATGTCTGTGTTATATTAATTTTTGCTTAATTTAGACGGCAATTTATTCACCACATACAGTGAATGTGTGTGTGTGTGTGTGTGTGTGTGTGTAAACATACCATTATTTTTATTATTTATAGAATTGTAAAAGTAGACACCGCTTAACAAAACCTGATATATATATATCGGTATTTTTATAAGCTTAAATCTTATAGCGATGCGAATGACTAAGTAAAATAATCTAATAAGCGGTGTCAAGTTTTACAGTTCTGTAAATATTAATAATGGTATTTTTTTATAAGCTTAAAGCCTGCTTTTTTCTGTCCTGGGCTTATATGCCCCATTACTAAACTATTTCCATTAATCAATTGCATAGTGATCGCTATAAGCTTTAAGCATATATAAAAAATACCAATATTACTATTTACAGAATTGTAAAACTCGACACCGCTTAACAAAACCATTTGCACTGAAACACATAAAGTTTGTTAACAAAAACAACTACGAACTAATATAGTTCTTAAATTTAACAGAAAGGGGCAGGCTGTTGTGCTGGTGTAATCGGTAACACATTTAGTCACGTTAACAAAAGGCTGTGGGTTCTAGTCCCATACGTACGGGAAAGCCTACTTTTTTCTGTCTAGAGATTATATGCCCCGTCATAAGACTATTTTCCTTAGTCATTTGCACGATGATCGCTTTAAGCTTATAAAAATTACTATTATATATATATATATATATATATATATATATATATATACGTACATATATATGCACATACATATACACACGCATGTATGTATATATATATATATGTATATATATGATGGTCTACCACGCAGTTTCCGTCTACCAAATTCATTCATATAGAATATAGCATTGGACAACTCGGAGTTATTGCAGAATGCATTTACTCAAGGCGCTGCGCAGTGGGACCGAACCGAAAACCACGTTGTTGCAAAGCACACTTCCCAGTCACGCATCTCATTAAACTTGACACAGTCAAGAGAAACTTATCTTTGTACTAAGTCAGGTTTTGAAATTTCCCCCACAAGTGTTATATGATTCATTCCAAAGGGCTCTCAAAACTTACAAATATTTCAAACTTTATGTCCAAGACTTGAATTTATATGTACTTTGAGCTAATCGTTTTACTTATAATTTATTTCATGCCTGGACTTGTGCAGTTTTTATATACATCCTCATACAGTTATTTAGTCACTGTGAACACATTTAATCCTACTAATTTTACACGTCCTTATCTATTAATTATACTACGTGTTTAAGTAACCTGCATGTTCGTTCTCATGGACAATTTTCTTGAAACTACCTACTTCTAATAACCTAGAGTCATCCCAACGCATCTCTTCTCAACGATGTACTTTCTTTCCATAATTTTTAAAATTTAAATGAACTGATAATCACATTCCTAAACATAAACCAAAGCTAGACGTAGTTATCTAACATTCCAGCATACAGTAATATAATTACTTATGCTTCTATCGATTCCTTCTCTACAATTCATTTTACTAAGTTTGTATGGTCTAATCTATTAATTTCATTACGCCTCAATATTATTATTCATTAGTTTAACATAATCACCTTCGTCATAATGAATGCCTTTTAGCAATTATATAATTGCACCTTTCTACATTTCCATACATTTACTTACTTCTATATAAGTATTAATATATAATCCATTATTAATCTCACTATACACATGCTCATATTTATACAAGAGATACATTCCTAGTATACACAGGCCCATATTACATACCTACACTTGTACTCTTCTCACACATATATATATATATATATATATATATATATGGATATTTTATTGTAGTATCTGGGGAGACTCATTCTCTTTTAGTGTCTTATTATTTAACTCACACACCGGTAAAGTTTCCACTCATTTACTTATTTTTCTAAAATTTTCGTTGCGTCTTGCAACCTTTTCAATAGTTGTTGACTCTGTCCATTATTCACACTGCGTTCTTTTTGTTTGATTGTTTGTGCGCATGTGTGCGTTAGTGTACATGTATATACATACATGCATACATAAATACATACATACATACATACATACATACATACATATATATATATATATATATATAT
>NC_068996.1:2323191-2323537 GCF_001194135.2 Octopus bimaculoides | reverse complement strand
CAAAGAAACAAAGAGAGAAACAAAGAGAGAAAAAAATGTGTGTAGTGCTCAGCGATCTATCGTGGAAAATGCCGGACAGAAGAGTCACACAGGAGAGTTAAGAAGAAGGGGAGATAAGAAAGTAGTAGTGATCCCAAAACGAAGGTGCGTGTGTGTGAGAGAATGCTGGTGATTTTAACGTATTCATGTGTGTATGTAGGTGTGAAGGTGTGAAAATGAGGGGATGGGAGTTGGTCAGTGTTGGTGTGTGTGTGGTGGTGTGTTGTGAAGTGATGTGTGATATGGTGTAGCGTGGTGTGATGTGAAGGTGTTGGGAGGTGGGGAGGCGTGAATGGGGGAAAGCACG
>NC_068996.1:2319612-2322224 GCF_001194135.2 Octopus bimaculoides | reverse complement strand
ACACACACACGCACGCACACACACACACACACACGCACGCACGCACGCACGTACGCACACACACACGCACATACACGTACGCACGCACACACACACATACACACGCACCCACACACCCACACACACACACATATATATTTCGTTTAAATGATAAGGCACAAAATGAAAATGACTCTCACTAGACGCCACAGTATAAATATGTATATAATGCACTGTTCTGTGATGGCAAGATCAACAAAAAAGTACTTCACCTGTTGCCAATAAACAAACACATGCAATGAAGAAAAAATGGTGGTTGGTCGAAACGTTGGAAATCAAGAAATTGGTTTGTATGCACGGCGTAGAGGTTGTGTCAGTGCTATTAAAACAATCTATAGTTCTCGTAGACCAGTTCTCACATCTCTCATTATCAGTACAAAAATGAAGGAAACAAGCGGCCTGTCAACACCAGGCGAAAAGAATTGCTTAAATGTGATTGATCAGCTAATGAAAAATCTTTAGATACCTTCTGATAAAGGTTAATGACGAGTATTTTTGTTGCATCATGCCTAAAATTGCAGAAACCGTATAAGCAAACCTAGATTACAACTTTTCTAATGATATTATGCTGGAGCAAATTCCTACTTGGCTGTTTATATTTGAGTTAAGCAGTGATCCTTAATTTTTCTTAAGCCATTTGCCATCATTTTGCTATACTTGGTATACAGACCTCACATGACAAGCTATTCAATGCTTGTAGACTTCGTATCAGAAAAATATCTCGTTTATATTGGAAAATAAAACTTTATTGCATAAATTATTCGATAGTTCGGCAAAAGAATTACAAACACGAATCATAACAGACTTGTAGAATGTATATTTCTATTTACTTTAATGGGCATTCTATTTATTCATATATATGTGTTTGTGTGTGCGTGCGCGCGCGCATTTGTATGTGCATGAGTTCATGAGTGTGTATATATAAACAGATATATATGTACATATTTAAATTTCCGGTAATATTACGCCTGATAACGTAATAATAAATACAATTAGTGCACAGGCTGCGTTTCTGCCTAAATTCCAACTTGAAATGCAAATAAGATTGCAACCATATTATAGCTGTCTAGAGATCATTGACCATAAGCAGTGTTTCAATCAATTTTCCCCCGTAGATTGAATAAATTGCCACCAAAAGGTGTGTTGTGGACTGCCTGAAAAGAATGGCACCAACTGCGCATCTTTTCTTGAAAGAGCTGTTGAAATAAGCTGCCCACTTGATGTAATTGTGGTACGAAAAATGCAAGAGAAGGCGGATAAGAAATTTGTAGATCCGTACGCAAGATATACGCTCAGCTTCATATCCATTATTGTTTGGAGCTGTAGATTATGTACCAACACACCAGATTTGTGTAGAAAGAAAGTATCACTATAATTGATAAGTTTCACGAAACCGCGGCAGCTGGAACTTTCGAAATTCGTTAAACGTTTTTTACGATTCAAAAGAAACGTTTATAACCGACGATGACAATTTCTTTTTCTCTACAACCTTGCCACCGGAAAAGTGGCCGGTCAAAAAATAAACCAAAAAATTTAGAGAAAGAAAGAAAATATGTATGTATCTATATACATACATACATACATACATACATACATACATACATACACACATACATACATACATACATACATACATACATACTTACATACATGCTATTCAAGAACAAGAAATAGCAACCAAATACCTAATAAACAAACGGGACAGAGAGGCAGGCAAAGCGCCACAGTGTAATAATAGATGCAGACTCTTTGGAATCAGTATCGAAGATATCACCCACATCATCAGCAGCTGTCCAAAAATGTCATCACGGTATTACCTACCTATGAGACATGATGTTGTGGCCAAGACACTGTACAATGAAATCCGCCGACAGGATAACCCCGGTGCTAAGGAGATGAAAACCCATATTGAGGTAGAGGCCATTACCACTCACAATATGAAAGAGTATTGGTGGAATGTCCCAATAAAAACCTCAATAAAATGCAGGCATAATAGACCGGATATAGTAATCTGGAACAGAGAAGAGAAACTGTGTACAGTAGTAGAAATCACTTGTCCTGCGGATGTCAGCATCACACTAAAGATTAAAGAAAAAGAGAAAAACTACGCCGAGCTACTGAGAAATTTGCAGATACTCCACCCAGACTACAAGTTCAGATTCATACCCGTGATTGTTGGGGTATTGGGATATGTAACGAACTGCCTCAACAAAAACCTGGAAAAATTAGGGTTCTAAAAACCTGAAAGTAAAAGGCTGATTAGAAGACTACAGATTCAAGCCATCAATGGAACTGTAAAGATATGTAAAACTTTCCAAAAATTTAGCACATAAATACATATGCATGCATCTAGACATGAAAATATATACGTAAAAACGCACCCATAAAACAAACATACAAATCTGTACATAAATACATATGCATATGCCTATACATGAAAATGTATACATAAAAACGCATCCATGAAACAAACATACAAATCTACGCATACACTAACACCAAATATTGCACACACACACACACACACACACACACACACACACACACACACACACACACACACACACACACAC
>NC_068996.1:2317827-2318905 GCF_001194135.2 Octopus bimaculoides | reverse complement strand
TATATATATATATATATATTTGACAGGAAAGACAACAAAAGAATGAAAGAGACCTCGATATTATGCAAATAGAGGAATTTATCTGTAAAAATATGTGATACTTTTTCAGTAGCCATGATTAAACTCCGAGTTTCGGATGTGAGATTTTTCACAGGAAGTTTCAATGGCCGGATAACTGAAGCGATGTTGGAGTGGGCTCCCACCCTGGCATCCGAAACTCGGAGTTTTATCATGGCTACTGAATAAGTGTCACATATTTTTACAAATATATATATATATATAGACAATATATGAGTATATGCATATATATGTACATGTATGTACATAACTTCATCTGCATGTACATATAGATACATATCTGGGTACATGACGTTGCAAAATAACATGGACAACATGATAAACAAGGTACAACAAACAAGCAGGCCACATACAGAACATACCCTTCATCAGCTGCCACCGTTAAAACACCGGCGTTTCGAAGAGTTAGGGCAGTACGCATTGTTAAAATGGCTCTTCCCACGAACACAAATTAAATTTTTTTTCGTGGAGGATAGTGACAGACGGAAAACAAGACAGGAAAACGAAACGGTGAAATAAGCAAACAAAAAGGCTGTACAACCAGACGTGGAAAAGTGTGTATGTATTGAACGCTGTGAAGCACGAACTGGAGAGGCGAAGAAGTGCGTGCGAGCTTTGGAAGTCGAAGAACGAAAAGAAATAGCAACCGGACACACAGGACCAGCGCCGGGTAGGGAGAAAGAGTAACAGAGGGAGAAGAAGGGGTGGAAGTAGAATAAAAGTGAGCAACGAGAGGTAGAGAGGGAGAGAGATAGTAGTAGTGACGGTGAGAGGCGAAGGACGAGCAACGAGAGAGAGAGAGAGATAGTAGTGACAGAGAGAGGCGAAGAACAGTAGAGGGAAGAATGAGAGGGAGAGATAGATATGGAGATAGAGAGAGTCACGTTAGAAAAATAGTTCAAACTTACTGTGTAAAGGTAACGCGTGCGTTCTGTCGTGTGATACAAACAATATATGAGTATAGAGTAAGTTTGAACTATATATATATATATATATATAT
>NC_068996.1:2316314-2317695 GCF_001194135.2 Octopus bimaculoides | reverse complement strand
ATATATATGTATATATAGACATGTCTAGATATGCAACTACGTGCATGAGAATACAGAGAAAAGCAAAAACTATAAATCTGCACGTGCACTGACTCGAAATACCCCACATACACATAAATCCAAAAATACATTGTTAATGATGCTGAAATTCCAATGAAGGATCCTTGGAACTAGGTTAGAAACCAGTTCTTTCTCTATTGGTATGAAATCTTGAAATAAACTGAATAATGACATGCATACATAATACATGCATACATACAAGCATATATAGATACAAGCATATATACATACACACAAACATACGTACATTCATACATGCATATACGTCTTCAAATGTTTCTGACTGCCAACTACCGGACAAAAATGTTGGAGTTGAAAATAATCACCGATCAAAAGTAATTCATTTAGAATTTTCTTCTTTTCTTTGCTTTTCGTATTGTTATTCAGGTGATTGTGTTTTATTTCGTAAGCGTTGACTAAAGAAAGAACATACATACATACATACATACATACGTATGTATGTATGTATGTATGTGTGAGTGAATGTGCGTGTGTATGTATATATATATATAGAGAGAGAGAGAGAGAGGGAGGGAGAGAGAGAATGGAGACAGACAGACAGAGAAGGAGAGAGAGAGAGGGAGAGAAAGACGAAGAAAGGGAGAGAGACATGGGAAAAATGAGACAGGGAAGAAAAAAGAAGGGAGTAAAATAGAAAGAATGAAAGAGAGAGAGAGAGAGAGAAAACGGAAAAGAAAGAGGGAAATAAAGAAAGAGAAAAGAGAGATAGGAGAAAGCGTTTGACAGAGAGTTGGTTATAAGATTTTATTGTATTTGAAGGGGACTGGGTTGGTACTGACGTTGATAATTGTAGTGAGGGGCTAAAAAACAACAAATAAACAAAACAGAATTGAAGAGCATCGCACGCCTACACGTAGAAGAAACACGTGCACATGCGTAAAAATACGTATATAGAGGAAGAAAAAAAAATGAGAATAGTAATTAAACAAGAAATGTCAACTATAAACGCTGATGTTTAATGGCAGCAACAGGAGAAGAAGTGAGTGAAACGAATGGGCGAGTGTCAAGTCGCACACATTCTGCTTCACCCACTTTTCTTCTTCCTACTTCAGCCGATAGATTTTGCCTTTCTTCCATCACTAACCTTCTCCGCCACATCTTCCACGTCGTTTACTGTCGTCGTCGTCGTCGTCGTCGTCGTCTTCGTCATCATCGTGGTTGTGGTCATGGACGTGGCTTGTCGTCCTCCTCCTTCACTTCCTCATCATCACGAAGACCAACCCCCCAACCACCAACCCCCCCAACTACAGCCACCACCACCACCACCACCCTCCTCCCCATCATCATCATGGTTCTCTTT
>NC_068996.1:2315557-2315937 GCF_001194135.2 Octopus bimaculoides | reverse complement strand
GAGAGAGAGAGAGAGAGAGAGAGAGAGAGAGAGAGAGAGAGAGAGAGAGGGGAGAATGTGGTGGGTGAGAAAAGGACGTCATGTTTTCGTTGAAATTAAAAAAGTGAATATATTTTACGTTGCAGATACGTACATAGATATACACATACATAGGTATGCATACATATAAGCATGTAATGTAAGTATGTATGTATGTATGCCTGTATGTATCTATATATGTATATGTATGTATGTGTGTTTGTATGGATGCTTATGTATTCAAACACACATGCATTCATACATATATATGTGCCGATATGTGTATGTTTATGTATACATAGATGCGCACATAAACATGTATATCTTTATATATATATATATATATATATTTATATATATAT
>NC_068996.1:2313754-2315351 GCF_001194135.2 Octopus bimaculoides | reverse complement strand
ATATATATATATATATATATATATATATATATATATATATATATATACATACACACATACACACACACATACAGATATGTACTCACACACTCTGTAACACGAACGTGTGAAATAAATAAATAAATAAATAATTTGAGTGTCTGGGAAGTAACCAAAATGTCGTAGTAAAATAACACAGAAGACAACAAAAAAGGGGGAAAAGGGAAATAGAAAAATCTACTCCACCCCTACCAAAAAAAAAGCAAACAATAAAAACTCAAAACAAACAACAGCAACAACGAAACAAACATGTAGAGAAAACGCAGATTATCTGTTATTGATCTATCCTTTTTATTCGGTTAAAAATGGTAAGTGTACTTGGTCGTCAAGCCGAAGTGAAGAGGGGAGAAAACAGTCAAGAATTCCGTTTTCCGTGTCTTAAGCTTCCTGGCACTTGCTTATGCAATTGCTAAGATTGAATGTCATGACACTAGAGAGGTGAGGACCGAGAACCGAGAAATAAAGAAAGTCCGAAGCAATGACAAGTGCAAAAGATACAATTGCCTCTTTTAGCAAATCCACACACTTATAAACTACCTCAAGTTTACATTATTGATTTTTTTTATATTAACACAATGCTGCACATTTGCGAGGAAGTTTTTGACTTCAGATTGATCGGCGACTGTCAGTACATAGCTGGTATCTTATTTGAGTCTGTGTGGGATCCTGTATGCAGTACTATAGATTTGTTAGAAATAGCAACCACACACGGAGAAGCAAGGAATGGAACATTGAATAATTTCGACTGAGATACGTATGAACATTTTTTAAAGCAATAAGCTTGATACTAAAATACATGTGACCATGGATCTGTTTAGAAATGACTGGGTTAAAGAACAAGAGCAGCAAGAACAACATCTAAACAGCAGCAATATTGTGACATACACAAAGTGTGAATAAATGAAACCTTGAATACTTGATCTACTACATTATTGTTGTATCAGAGCAAAACATACAACAGTGACAGCAATAACTGGTACATCAGTTATTCTGTGATCTCAGAAAGGATAAAAACAACGTCAAAAACTGTAGAATTAAGATTACGAATTTAAAGAAACATAAAATACTTCTTGATGTTTGATACAGAAACTCACCGTTCTTGCTACTCTGTCGAGTGGTTAGCAGCTGAGAGACAAAGGAATTAGTTAGGTTAGGTGAACTAATTTCGAATAATAGGGGAGGCCTCTGAAATAACTGAAGAATGGCAGTGTGGAGAGTGCGTTCTGTGGGTGGTATGTTGAAGTATGTTCGAAAGTGATACTTTGACAATTGGTCAGATACACAGATTTTCTACGATTGGTAACCTGACCTGGTTATGTGATGGCGTTGTATATATATCTGTGTGTGTATATATACGTACACATATACATACATACATACACACACACACACACACACACACACATATATATATTATATTATATTATATGTGTACGTGTGTGTATGTGTGTGTATGTGTATGAACATATGTATTTGTATGCATGCATGTATATATATATGTGTGTGTGTGTAAGTGTATGACTATACATATACATGTATACATATATATATATATATA
>NC_068996.1:2307562-2309814 GCF_001194135.2 Octopus bimaculoides | reverse complement strand
AGACGAGAAAAATTATGTGTGTATGAACGCGATGAGGCACGGAACCGAGAGAGACAAAGTGGTGGCGTGTGTTACTTGGCGAAAGCCAAGGAAGGAAAGGATTATTGACCGGAAGCATGTGACCATGCCGGTGTAAAGGGAAGAGAGAGAGTGGTATATATATATATATATATATATATATATATATATATACTCAATGATTGATACGGAAGACGGAGTTTAACTAGAAGCATTATTTAGCACAACAATCGTTTCGGCTGCCTTTTGCCCTGCTCTCTAGTATTTGGGGAATGCTATAATATCAGATGCATCTCGCAATGCAAAGGAGCCTCATCAGCTGACGTATTATGATGTGTACCACAATATAATACCACCACCATCTAATGCATCTGATATCATTACATCGTGCTCCACCCACTAGGGTTCATGCAGTAGGCAGCCGAAACGATTGTTGTGCTAAATAAAACTTACAATCCGTATCAATTATTTAGAATATACTCAACGTGCACCTAGAAATTGCTGACATAGATCCAGCGACGAATGCGCAGTACCCCGGGTGACACCAGTTAGCCATAAATGGTGAACGTGCTCTGCTTTTTGAATACTGCTTTTTTAATGTCACCAATGTAAACTAAACCGTAATTTTAATTTTAAATTTAAATTTCTTATACACGCACACACACACACACACACACACACACACACACACACACACACACACACACACACACACACACACACACACACACACACACACACACACACACACACACACACACACGCATATATATTCATATACATACAGTGTACATTTAAACACATAAGAGGTATCCATCATAGGATTCCTTAACGCTAGAAAGAACAGCTAAGTTCCAAACCACTATTAGGTATAAATTTTCGAAAGGAATGAAACATAAAAACATTTACCATCTAGTTTCCTGGATCAATTGGTTTCTGATTTTTATTTTAGCAAATAAAATAATTTGCTAGGTGAAATCTTCGAAGTTTTATCCCCAATAGCGGTTTGGAACTTAGCTGTTCTTTCTAGCCTGAAGGAATCCTATGATGGATACCTCTTATGTGTTTAAATGTACACTGTATTTATATGAATAATATATAGTCTATGGACTAAACTTTTACACGCTAGGCCACTGGTGGTGGAAATTTCTAACATTTCTATTTTCCTTCGATATTATTAATTATTGAAAATTTTTTTTCGTATTTTACCGCTGGCATTTTATTTACTGCCGATGAGGAGCTGCGCTTGCGCGGTAGATTTGAAAAATTAGAATGTATAAGCATGAGGCATGCAATTGATTGCCTCGCATATATATGTTTAATCTTAGTTTTAATCTTGGGTGTACCTGTTGACGAAGGTTTCACCTAGCAAATTATTTTATTTGCTAAAATAAAAATCAGAAACTAGATGGTAAATGTTTTTATTTTATTTTCATTCCTTTCGAAAGTTTATCCCTAATAGTGGTTTGGGACTTAGTTGCTCTTTCTAGCGTGAGAAAATCCTATGATGGATACCTTTTATGTGTTTAAATGTATACTGTATATATATAAATAATATATAGTCTTTGGACTAACTTTTTACACGCTAGGCCACTGGTAGCAGAAATTTCTAATATTTCCATTTCCCTTCGATATGACTAAGTATATATCTATCTATCTATCTATCTATCTATCTATCTATCTATCTATCTATCTATCTATATATATACATATATAAGCAATGATAAATCTCTGAGCGAAGTATAAACAGTAGCTGCACCACATCGTGAAGTATATTTGCCACCTAAATGTAACTAAACCTTAAGGGTTAATGCTACTGCAGCTTGTAGCCCCAGGAAGACACCTCATCTAGCTGGCTATTGACACATGTTCTGTGCCCTATTATATATTTGCATTGAGAACCACTTCCTGGGGCTACAAGCTGCAGTAGAGTTAGTAGCTCGCACTCTTAACCATTACGCCATATGCCCGTGGGAATATGGCGTAGTGGTTAAGGGCGCGGGCTACTAAGCCCAAGATTCCGAGTTCGATTCCAGGCAGTGACCTGAATAATAATGATAACATCGAAAAATACCTTAGGAATGAGAACCCAGGTTCGAAATTTCCCCCAAGACACCTGATGAAGGCTGGAGGGTGTATCAGCTGAAACATTGTGTTAACGACAAACAAGATGAGGACAAACATCTGTCGATTGTAAATAATGTACATAATTCCTTATCTCTTAAACATAGAAC
>NC_068996.1:2305948-2307535 GCF_001194135.2 Octopus bimaculoides | reverse complement strand
TATATAGGGATTTACTTTTCGTAATGAGATAAAAGACCAAGGCTGTGTATAATATAGAACATTTATAAATAGGCATTCTATTTATAAATGTTCTATATTATACACACCCTTCGTCATTACGAAAACTAAATCCTTATATTCACACGTTGATATATGACCTACGTTGGACCCCTTATTCGCATAACCACCGAACCTGGAGCTTAACTGTGGTCTATCCATAGCATTTACTCACCATTGCGTGACACCTTTGGGTCTTGCTGACACCATTACTTCTTATGACCTTTATATATGTATATATATATATGTGTGTGTAGGAAAATGAAAAATAATAATAAGGCAGAATGCTAAACTGAAAGCATATTTTAATATAGATATGTAAAAAGGACTTCTAACCGGCTTTCATTGCATGGCAAATTTTCAAGAAGAGGGAGAATGAAAATGTTTTTTACAAAAAAATAAATAAGTAAAAAATAATATATAAAAAAATAAATATACCAATACATTATATTATTTTTGAGCTTTTAAAGTTCAATGGTAATCCATGTAGATAATTGTTAGAAAGATTAGGATGCATGAACTTGAGAGTTGTGTTTTGTTTTAAAAAAAAAGGGGCTGAAAGTTTATGTGTTAAGCAGGAAATGTGGAGTCAAAGCAGAAATTGTGTGTAAGGGAAGACAATTCTGTGGGTTTCATAATCTTTACTTGGAGGTCTGGACCCTTTGTCAACAGGAAGTTTATGTCTGTTCTTAGAGAAATATCAGGGGTTTGTGTGTTAAGAAGTGGTTGGAATTTGTTTATAAAATGATTCTCCTTGCGGATTCTTTCTTGTGTGGAGATTCTGTCTTTACATTAATAGAAAGGGAATATAAGGAATTTAGGGTTTTTGCTTCTGGCGCAAGAGTCTATGTGGCCACTGAGTCGAATTTGGCGGTGTTGTGGGAGATTTATTTGTTCTTTATAGACTGATACTCTTCTACGCAAAGGCAGGCTCGTCTGTCCAATATAGTTGTGTTGGCAACCTGCGCACGTGAGGACATAAATGAGGTTCCCAGAGGAACAAGAGAAATTGGTCTTGATTTTAAACTTTGTTCCTCGTTTGAAGGTAAATTCAGAGCCTTCAAGTAGGTAGGGGCAGGTACCACAGTTAGGGCGTGCACATTTTGTAACTGATGGGGGTGGAAGTGGTGTATGTAGTTTGGCTTTGTTTAAGAGTTTTTTCAAAGATTTGTGTTGCCTTTTGCATTTAAGGACTTTGTGTGTATTAATGATATTGTTCATTTTCGGGTCTGTGGTGAGTAAAGAGAGGTTTTGTTTGATTGTGGTGTATGCTTCGATGTTTTGGGGATTGTGGGTGGAGATGTATGGAAGTATTTTGGGGTTGGGTGTGTTATTGTGTTGGTTGGTTTTTAGTGTGTTTTTGTTAAGTTCCTTGGCACGTTTTATTCCAAAGTCTATGAGTGTGGAGGGATATTGGCGTTGTAATGGTGTTTTTTTAGGTCTTGTAAGCGTATTTCTCGAGTGGTTGGGTCAGAGACAATGGTGCAAATTCTTTTAGCTAAATATATGTATATATATACATATATATAT
>NC_068996.1:2304312-2305779 GCF_001194135.2 Octopus bimaculoides | reverse complement strand
TATATATATATATAAACTTAGATAAACTTAGATATGTTTCGACCAAAGATTGGTCCAGGCCATGTCTAACTTAATAGCACCACCTGATAGGATTATCTAAATTCTTTTGACAGTCAAGTTTGGTCTATGGTCCATTCAAGTAGTGAGTTCTTATTGAGCGAGTTGTATGCAGGTATGGGTGGCTTGTCTGGTACTCTTTGAAGAAAGCTGTCTAGACACAGTTTAAAGCTGATAGGATCTGTTTTCTCTTTTATCTGTTTCGGGACAATGTTAAACAGGGCAGGGCCTGTTGAGGAAAATAAATTATGCCGCAGTGTACCCATACGTTGTGATTCTATTAATATACATGTATATGTGCTTTTGTGCTTGCATGTGAGTGTATGTATATTGTATTTTATGGCATAGCACACTTTGTTTCCCCCTAAATTGCCTCCAAAAGTCATCTTGCGCCTTAAATGTGTAGGTGAGGCTTGTATAGAATTGAGTAGTTTTATTAACGATGGACAGTACTGCTGACGGTGGTGATCAGAGGTAATATTTGGTAGTGTTAAGGTAAGTATTGTTACTTAGCCTAACAGCTTACCAAAACCTGTCAGCCTAAAGTTTCACGGCTTCTTTACGTGAAAATGTGTGAGATATTCAGGTTGGGGTTTTGGGGTTAGCAACAGTTTCATTCTCGCAGATTAGGCCTGCCAAGATTGGATTGCACCTTTTATATCAGAAAATACGCGATGTATCATATATATAGACACTTACACATGTAAGGACACACACACACACACACACACACACACACACATATATATATATATATATATACGTTTGCTCTGAATGAAATTTTTCAAACTTATACTCGAAAGAATGATCACAATTAGCAAATAGTCCTTATTTAGATTTTACCACCTATTCGCGTCACTCTGTATATCATTATATCTATTTTCACTCGCATAGCCTCTTTCTTCATTTCATGAATGTGTTTGTTTTTACTCGATCACTCCGCATTTAATTTCTAGTCAACAATAACTAACCATCAAATTTGAAGTTTTTCGCTGTCATTATTCTTTGCTTCGTATTTTCTCTGGTCGATGCCACTGAGAATTCTCCTGCAACTTGCATATTTACAAAGGTGTTAATTATTACAGCACGGAATTTTGTTAGTGAACAGGTCGCGGTCTCAAAGCGACGAAAATATTTTGACAAATTAAATTTAAATGTTGAAGTGAATCTGGCGGCTTTTGTGTGTTATTTTAAATGGCTTATAAACACCTTCCACGCTGCAATTAACTATTACATTGTATTAAATATCAGAACCTCAGTGTTTATAAGCTTTATTAAGGCTAAATATGTATTACTTGCAAAGCTCTGTTTTCTTAAAAGTAAAAACAAATTTAACTTGTATCGAAAAGCGGAAACATCAAAACCCAGAACAATTAAATTTTCAGTAATAATTGCTGCCGGTGTTAAGTC
>NC_068996.1:2303043-2304058 GCF_001194135.2 Octopus bimaculoides | reverse complement strand
TCCATCAATACATACATTCATACATACATACATACATGCATACAAACAAATAACCAAACAAACATGCATACATATATACAAACCAACCAACAAACATGCATGCATACATACATACATACATACATACATACATACATACATGTATGTATGTATGCATGCCTTTTTCTCCTGTCTTTATCTCATTTTGTGTCTTTCTTTTCTCAATCTTCTCACACCCGTCCTTTCTTAATCCTTCTGTCATTCTTTCTCACCTTCTTTACTGTGCATTCTCTAACATTCTCTGTCTGTCTGTCTGTCTGTCTGTCTGTCTGTCTCTTTTTCTCTCTCTCTCTCTCTCACTCCCCTCTCTCTGCTGCTTTCTTTCTTGTAATTTGTATTCCCTCTTCTTGTTACCTTTTCGGCAACTTAACCTCTTTTATCCTTTTATGTCTGAGCCTTGGAGCTTCTTCCAGCATATAATCAATCATTTCTACCGCTGTTGCTGCCGCAATCAACAACAACAACAGCCGCAACTATAATAGCACCTATACAAGTAATGACTACAGATATCTACTATCACGGTTGCAGTAGTCATTGGTAACAGAAAAACCGCACTCTCAACACCAAGAAGTATAGTCACAAACTGCAATCAGCTACAAGTAGGCTACTACTACTTATATCGATACAATTACTAGTAAAACCTACATAGTGACCACCACCACCAACAACACCACCACAACCAGGCCACTGTCATTACCACCTCTGTGGGACAATCACCAAAACTATTCTACCTTATCTTTATGCGTCCAATATTATCACTTTTTAATATCCTACAACAACCGTTAACATCACATTTCATGCTGCTGCCACTACTATTGCTCCTTGACGTATTTACCACCACCACAACTGCCACCACCACCAACCATCATCACAACCACCACCACTGCCACCACCACCACCACTGCTACCACCACCACTGCCACCACCACCACTGCCACCACCGCCACTGCCACCACCACCACTACCACCACCCCAC
>NC_068996.1:2301560-2302932 GCF_001194135.2 Octopus bimaculoides | reverse complement strand
CATCACCGCCACCGCCGCCGCTACCACAACCACCGCCACCACCGCCGCCGCCGCCGTGAAGGACATGGCCGGAACATCTTTGATCATAGTTCAGCAATATCAGGACGTTCGTACAGTCCAAACGACAAAAACTGCTATAATACAATCGATCAAATCTCTGTCGAAATCATTAACAATTTCTGTACTGCAACTATCACCCCCCCCTCCTACAAATAATAATTAAGAACCATTAACGCCATTAACGCCATCGTCGCAACGTTTTGCTACCATCAAGACTACCACCAACAACACAACCACCAACACCACTACAAAAACACCACCAAGAAACAACACCACAACCACCAACAAGACAAACACCAATAACACAAACAACGTCACCACAAACACCAACATCCAGTCTAGCAACACAACTACCACCGGAGCCACAACGACCAATACCAAATCCACCAACTCGTTGAACACCAACACCACTATCACCAATGCCACAACCAACACCAACACCAGCAACACCATATCCATAACCATGTGTCCATAACCGCCATAACCACTACCACCGCCAACACTAACACCAACACCATTACCACAACCACTGACCCCCTACCACCATCACAACAAGTACTAACACCGCTACTACCGACTCCACAACCACCAGCACCCTTATCAGCAACATCACAACACCAATACTACCACCACCACTACTACGACTACGATCACGACGACGACGACGACCACCACCACCACCACCACCACTAACACCAACACCACTACCAACAACTATATAGCCACTATGGCCACTACCACCAACACGACAACCACCACATACACCACAAACACAATAATCACTACCTCTAGCACCACAACCACCAACCTAACAGCAGCAGCACCACCACCACCAACACCACCAACAGCACAACTACTAACACCACTACCACCAACACCACGTCCACCAACTCCATAATCTCGGACACCATTACTACCAACTCGACAAGCCCCAACACTACAACCACTTGCTCCACGACCACTAACACCAATTCCACAACCAAGAACACCACCGCAAACATCATGACCACTATCACCAACACCCGTACCACTAACTCTATAACCACCAACACTACTACCATTGACTTCACAAGCACCAACATCACCACTTCCAACTAAATCACTACCAATACCACTACTACCTTGTCGACAACAACCACCACCACCACCACTACCACTACCAACACGACTACCACCTTCACCATAACCCCCAACACCACCACCACCACCACCACCACCACGAACTCCACCACCGCTAAACCCACAACCATCAATACCACTACCACCACCACCACCACCACCACCAATACCATCACCACTTCCACCTACACCA
>NC_068996.1:2300423-2301401 GCF_001194135.2 Octopus bimaculoides | reverse complement strand
CACTACCACCACCACCACCACCACCACCACCACCACCAACAACTCCACCACCGCTAAACCCACAGCCATCAATACCACTACCACCACCACCACCACCACCACCAATACCATCACCACTTCCACCTACACCACAAACACCAACGCCCCCTATAGTCACCACTGCGACGACCACTACCAAATAGGATGCAACCAATAATCACCGCCACTAATACCATCACTATAACCACCATAACCAACAACAGCAACCTCACAATGCCACCTCAGCCAACGTTGTTATCAGTGCAACCACCGCCAGCAGCAGCAGCAGCAGCAGCAGCAGCACAAGGCGCAGCAGCGTAAAAGAAATAAGGCAAAAGGAAAAACAGCAAGAAAAAAAAAACAACAATAGAAAAAGAAATAAAAATAACTGCCATTAAAACAGCGATCACCATCCCAAGCAATGCTGCTGCAGATGCTACTATCATCAACATCACCGTCACTAAATCCACCACCAACACCACAATCGACAATAACAGCTCCAACAACCACAACACAAAGAATAGCAGTAGCACTAACAACAACAACAACAACAACTGCTATTTCAGCCAGCGTCCCTACCACCAATTTCTGTTTCGTAAATCCCCAAACCCCATCTTCCTTATTAACTCCGCTAAACCAAATCGCCCATCACCGACCACCTACCCGGATTAGAATAGTGTCTGACAGCTGGCTCGAATCGCTTTAGGAATCAATAAAAATCCCTCGGCAAAACCAAGCAAGCAGCAAGGAAAGATAAAGCAAGGCTCATACATCTGTGTGTGTGTGTGTGTGTGTGTGTGTGTGTGTGCGTAGATGTTTGTGTTTGTGTGTGTGTGTATGCGTGTGCGTAGATGTTTGTGTATATATATATGTGTGTATATGTATGTATATATGTATATATAGGTTTTTATATTTACATGTTTTTATATATGGATATATATTTGTATATATTTATAGGTG
>NC_068996.1:2296803-2299836 GCF_001194135.2 Octopus bimaculoides | reverse complement strand
ATATATATATATATATATATATATATATATATATATATATATACATACAAATAAATATATATATATGTTTATTTATATGTGCATATTTATACATGTATACATGCACACACACACACATATATCTACACATGCATGCGCATATATAATCATAGCAGTACGTACACAAACGTATCCACATACATCTCATATAATCTAAACAACCACACACATATATGTATTTCAGTTTGTCTGCGTGTGCAAGTACACACATGTACACACATACACACGCGTGCAGACACACATGTCCATATTGGAATCTGACACTAAGGGGAAACAAGAATAAAGACAATGTGTGTGTACTGTGCATGGATGTTGTGTTATATCGTTTGTATGTGTGTGCTGTTTGTTGTTGTTGTTGTTGTTGTTGTTGTGTGTGTGTGTGTGTGTGTGTGTGTGTGTGTGTGTTTGTGTGTGTTAGAAAGAAAAACTGTACGAGATAGAGTGAGAATGAGGTAATGTTAGAAGCAAATCTATGTCTCAGAGTGAAAACTAATAGTGATGTATACCAGTAAGTGACACACACAAACACACACACACACATACACACACACACACATACACACACACACACACACACACACACAAACTTACGCATGCATGTGTATGTATTCGTCTATATATGTACACCTACACAGATCACATCACATAGTTCTGAAATGATGACGTCCATTATTGATAACACATCGTAACTCAAAGTGTTATTCTCAACATATGTAATAAAATCATCAGATGACAAACTCAACCTGTTCTTCAAATACATTTTTTATATTATGCTGAATTTCAGGTATTATATCACGGGCAAAAGCTTAAATAACGGATTACTCAGAAATATTGTTAGGCGCGTGTTATTTCCCTTGAATATTTTAGGCATAGTGAAGGAGATGGACTAAAATATATACATGGTGAAAATTTTTTCTTAAAATGTTACACGAATACGGAAATAGAGAGATTAAATCCAATATCGAAATTAATATATTAAAGTTTTATAAAACGTTATTATATCAATTAACTATCTTTTGACGTCAACCGGAAGATACTTGAGAGATTCAGTCATATAAAATGTTGAGAGTTGTGCATAACTGAAAAGAGCCGAACATAAGAAAAAGTTCGAAAAATATGCAGAATATTTAAATGCAGATCTGGGTTCCTTATCAAATATTGCCACTTTGATGAGTACGTATTGAAATCTTGAAGATTACAGTGTATAAATTTCGCTTGCTTCGTTAGATTTAGTATTATTTTAAAGAACTTCACCTTTAATATTTTTTAAATCTTTCAATTCAAATTCTAAGGAATATCAGTCACTTCCTGCTCATCGAGAAAGAACTATAAAATTTTAGAAATATTTCACTATACAGTATGTATAATGTATTTTAGTTTGTCCATGTAAAACATATGTATGTATGCACACACACACACACACACATGTATGTATGTATATATGTATTTATGTGTACATGTATCTGTTTGTGTGTATTTGTGCATGTATATTTGTGAATATGCGCGTGTTTATATCTAACGAGAAAGAATTAGGTTGAAGAGATACAAAAGAGAAATAGAGACGTATGTATTACTAATGTCATAAGAATTTAGAAATCTAAGAAATGACGCTATGAATAATTGCGTGTAGAATACTGGATTAAAAAAAAATCTCTTGTACGGAGAAACTGGGAGGTTGTCTGTCGCTCTCCAACCCAGTCCTCAGTAAACTTGACAAACGTTCTACCATTATACCAAATCAAGCCTTCGGATTTCTTCATTACTTTTAGAAACTTTGTTCCTACCAGTGAGATTTTAAAACATAATTTCACAAAAGTTCATAATATTCTCAGAGCATTAATATGCCCTATAACAAACAATATCAGTTTGCCCTTACACGCATGCACGCGCACACACACATACACACATATCCACACACAAAGTAAGGGATGAGTGCTACAAGGACGCACAAGGCTTGATTACATATACATCGGGTTAGACATTCTGTTACACACACAGGCTCAACGGTATTCAGAAAAATAGAAAAATTGAGTGATCAATAAGTGTTCATACGAATGTGTATAAGAGACACAAAGAGACTTACATTAACAAGTAAACACATTCATATGGAAATATCTAGAGAAGAAGAGGAAGAGAAAGAAGATAGAGCCACACGTATAAAGATAGATTGCGAAGAGATCGGTGCGGCTTTAGTTTGATATAGACAGTTAGACGTGCAGACTTAGACCCACATAAACACGCGCACACATATATTTATATACATATATAGACGGGCAGAAAAAGAAAGACACTGTGCAGAAGTGATATATGTATGTATGTGTGTATGTACGTATGTATGTGTGTATGTAGATACATGTGCATATATATACGTATATACTTATATTTAAGTATATGTATATATTTACATATGCATATTCATGTGTGTACATGTACATCCATAGACATTTACACCCAATCACCCACCCATATGTGTGTGCATGTGTATGTATATATATATATATATATATATATGCTCATTATTTGTATTTTGCACATACACACACACACACAGACACACACACACACACACACACACACACATGAACTGATGAACTGAGAAACGATGGAAAAGAGAATAAGATAAATGGATAGATAGGGAGCGGATGAATTGTGTGCAAGGAAGAGAGAAAAGTAGAAATATAAATAAGGAGGAAAGATTGCGGGAAGATAGAGAGTATGGGGTTTGTGTGATCTGAGTCGGATGTTTGGATTTAGATGAAGAAGAAAATATTAAGCGTGTAATAATAACATCAGAAAAGAGATTTCATCAGTCGACAACTGTCCATACTTTCATCATCATCGTCATCGTCATCATCATCGTCGTTATCGTCGTTGCTGCCGCCGCTGTGGTCGTTGTGGTCATCTCTCTGCTTTTCCGCCCCTCCCTTGTTTTCCCACTCCATAACCACCACCACCACCACAACTAGTGCAATCACCACCACCACCACCACCACC
>NC_068996.1:2294412-2296793 GCF_001194135.2 Octopus bimaculoides | reverse complement strand
TCGTTGCTGCCGCCGCTGTGGTCGTTGTGGTCATCTCTCTGCTTTTCCGCCCCTCCCTTGTTTTCCCACTCCATAACCACCACCACCACCACAACTAGTGCAATCACCAGATATGTTTGTTCAGTCAGAATTAACCTGGGCAGCTTTTGCAGCACCATCGACAACAAAATCGATATGGTAAGTTTTAACGTATGTAATATAGTCAGTTGAAAATCTTCGATCAGCCGAGATTATCAAAGCATCTATTTGATAAAAAGCTCCGTTTAGATATGTTTAGAATCCTAAAATAACTCAAGCAAGGGAAGTAACTCCAATGAGCTCAGCTGATGGAGAGTTTCGACAAACCCAACAGTTTCTGCATCTATACGGATGTTCCACTTGTTACAGATAACTGCCAAATAATTTCTTCAATCAGACCTCATTAGTGGAGGGTCATATTATATAATATGTTTGGATTCACATTATTTGGACAAAAAAGAACAAGATGTCTTAGTGGAATGCTCATTGTATTTATTTGGCGTAAATATAAGGGTAGTTTTAAAATTTAAGGCCTATTTGGAAAAAGAAAAACATTTATTAACTATATTCATGTAGGTCATAATTTTGAAACGATAATTTTGGTGCATTGGTATATTCTAATCGCTTTATTCTCAACTTTAGTTTTTGCTTATAAATTCAAGCGATTTAAATTTGTGATTTCAAAATGGATCTCAAACGAAGGGTAATTAGTTGCAGAACCAATCAATCATATGTTCAGAGAACTGTCAATGAGCGTACAGCTCATCGTTGGTTTGTTGTGGAGACGAAAGCCTTGGAAAAAAGTGATAAAAAAAAAAGATCATGGAGAAACTACTGTAATTAACAACAAACAGTTGAGGGTATTATTGAAGTGAACTTACGCAAAGGAAGACAAAACGTTAGAGAAAAACTGAATGTTGAGCATCAACAATTAATTGACATTTATAAGACATTTGAACGTCAAAAGTGCTCGATTTGGGTGCTGTATGAGCGGAAGGAAAATAATAAATATTACGACAGTACGGACTCTGTTCAGTATTTCGTTTGATAAACGATGATCCAATTTTAATCGAATTCATACGTGACAAAAATGGATACTGCATGACAAAAATTACGTTCAGTACGGTGACATATAAAAACCCATTCTGAAATCGAAGCTAGATCGAAATAAATATATTGTTATTGTTAGCTAGTGGTAAACCAGTGGAACCATCCATTTCTGCTATTTGAATCCTAACGAGACCATTGCAAAAGAGAAGTATTGCAAAGGAATCAACATAACACACAAAAATCTACGACGTTTGTTTCCAACATTTCTTGATTATATGTCTCATAAATGAATCTGAAGAAATTGAACAAACAGGTTCATGAAAGTCTTCATTGCCCAGCTTACTCACTAGACTTCTCTCCAACCTTCTGCCACTGTTTGAAGCATCTCAACTTCTTGCAAAAACTAATGTCCAACTAAAGAGCAATTCGTCCATGCCAGAATTCTTTTGCACATTCTAATGATTATTATTTTGATTAATAAAAATATATGGTGATCTCAGATCAATTAATTTAGATTTGACGGTTAAAAGCAACAATGGTCTTCGTATCTAACTGATGTTTTAATTTGTGCATCATAACAAGTTGTTTGTCAAGATATCTGCGATAGGTCTGATTGATCAGAAACCTGACAACAGCCTAAATGATAACTCAACTAAATTATACAAGCCATCAGGGAAGTCTCTAAGCGGCCGGTCGATGTTAAGCTTGTGCGATACATCTGTAACTGCAGCAAGCTCACGTAACGCTATAGTGTAGTCAATTCGTATATAATAACGCACATGTGTGTGTGCGTGTGTGTGTGTATGTATATATATGTATAAACCATATATATATATATATATGTATATATATGTATGTATGTATGTATGTATGTATGTGTGTGTGTATGTATGTGTGTCTATAAATACATACGTGTGCATATATATATATATATATATATATATATATATATATATATATGTATGTATGTATGTATATATATATGTATGTATATACATACGTGTGTGTATCCCCCAGGGATATGTAATACATTGCCTAATACCAATCTTGAGAAATTTGGCTTCTCAAAACTAGATAGAAGAAAGCTAATTCGAAGACCACAGATCCAATCCATCACTGGAACTGTAAATATCCGTTAAACTTTCCAGAAGTTTATGATTTAAATATATATGAGCGTATCTACATATGCAGCTATATACAAGAGAATACATACATAAAATATACAAATCTGCACATACATACATACATACATACATACATACATACGTACATACATACATACATACATACATATATACACACACATACATATA
>NC_068996.1:2292645-2294402 GCF_001194135.2 Octopus bimaculoides | reverse complement strand
TATATATATATATATATATATATATGCACAGACACAAAATACATACGCACACATGGAAAACATTCGCTCATGCACACATAAAGGCTGATGCATTTATGAAAATGTAGCGATGTATTTCACTTCCTAGTTGTATGGATCTGAATATGGCATCTTGGGCAATTGATTCCTTAAGATTGCCTTAGATTAGCCAGCTCATTATATAAGCGAGATATACGTAGAAGCCCGCTGCATACAAATATACATACATTCATAGATACATACATACGTACATATATGCATGCAAGTGTAGCAGATATACACACACATTCATACATACGCACATACATACAAATATGCATAATGAATTCATGTATACTAGCATACATATATGCATGTATATACAATAAACAAGTCACTCATACAAGGATAAAAACGTCCTTCCCGATCCATAGGTTCATCAGGCTGGTTTCCCCGGAATCTGTGGCGAGTATGTACTCCGTCTGTTCGTCGCAGGGCTAATAATTTTTGTCAGCTGAGTAGATTGGAATTACCTAAGATGAAATGTTTCGTTCAAGAATACATACGCATCCCTCGACCCTGAAATGAAACCACAGCTTTACAATCATGAATACAACACCCTAACCACTAAGCCACGCGCTTCCACATGCATTCATATATATATACATACATATACATACATATACGTACACACACACGCGCGCGTGTACACACGCACACACACACACACACGTGTATGTATGTGTGAGTGTGTGTGTGTGTGTGTGAGTGTATGTGTGTGTGAGTTTGTGATGTGCGTCATTCGTTCGTATCATTGTTTATGTTTACCCAGTTGTAATCGGACGTGTTAATTTCTGTACCTTTAAGTCGAAAACGTAATTTAGAGATTGAATTAATAGAGATCGATAAGTAATACTTTCAGATAGACATTGGGGTCGATATGATCGAGTAAAACAACTGAAGTTTTATATAAAACGGCACACACTTAAAGACATGCAATTGTTGACTGACAATAGAATGATAGTGTGTTTTACGTAGAGTATACGAGCGGCTTACAAATATATATTGAAATCATACATATATAGGTGCGTGTATTTTTATATTCTTTTATTTTTATATATGTATGAAAAGTCTGTTATTATTTTACTGGTCCAGTTATTGCTTCATAACGACAGAGTAACACTACTTTCTACAGCATAAATAAACCTATAAAATCATTATTCAGATACAAAATGATTCCTTCGTTGATGAATCCATGCAGCCAACCTAATTAGAAATCAACACATATATACATACAGACATGCTTGCATAAATATATGGTGTGGATACAGGCGCGGTTATGACTGTGTGGTAAGCCGATGCTCTGCGTTCAGTCCCACTACGTGCAATATATATATATACATATACATATTTAATTCGAATTTACAGAAAATAAAACACAAAGACAGGTGTAGGAACAAACAAGTGTATTAGTTTATTGCTCTTGAAGAATGGAAAGGTTTCTTAAGTTTCGAGACTACGCTCTTCCACAGAAAGTATTGTGAGGTAAAAACTGAGAAAGAATGAATAAATAAATAAATAAAATAAATAAATGAAGAGAGGAAAATCGAACAGAGTAGAACGGTCCAACATGACGAGGTAAACGGAAGAAAAGAAAAAACGCTGAATGAAAGAGAGATAATAATAACGATAACGGTAACCGAAACTAAGGCGCGCAAAATCGTGCGTGAATAAGAGAATGGTATATATATGTATATATA
>NC_068996.1:2292055-2292543 GCF_001194135.2 Octopus bimaculoides | reverse complement strand
TATATATATATATATATATATATATGTTTATTTCTATCTCGTGTTCTAAGATACTTTCTTTGTTTATACATTCCCGTATCTGTTTCTTGTTGTTTTTGACTGTCTTTTGCCTCTCTCCGCTTTGTTTTCGTAGTAGGACTTTTCAAACGACACGTGTATTTTCTGCTAGACGAATGATACCAACTTTTCCTAATTGCCGATTTCATAATGCTTCTGTATAAAAAGAAAGATGACTGATGAAATGGATTTATCCATGTCTGTTTTTCCTTTAATTGTTGTACACGTCATTCACTATTACTTTAATTAACTACATATGTACACACACATAGAAACACACACAAATACACACACATACAGACGCACACATAAATACATGTACCTACATACTCCACACATTTATACAAATATGTATATATATGTATATATACATATAACTCTTCATCTCCCTCTCTCTCCCCTCGTCTCTCTCTCTCTGTATATATATATAT
>NC_068996.1:2288476-2289917 GCF_001194135.2 Octopus bimaculoides | reverse complement strand
TCTGTAAACGCTGGTTTGATTTATTCTAAATTTTTTAACTTCTCTTTTTCTTCATTCAGTCATTCTTACATATCTCTGTTTGCTTATTTCCAGTTCATTAATAATCTTCAACATGCACCAGAAATCTAATTTCTTGAAAGAGACAATAAAAAGACGAACATTTTTCTTTAATCGTAATAATTGAGAGTGAGGTATAATAAGTACATATATTTTTTATTCTGTTTTTTCTTCCATGTTTTGTATTAACTATATATACGTCGTTGATGTCTTCTTTCTAGCATATTGGATGTCCACCTAGTGGTAATCCCTTATACACGTATTTATATCTTTATATATTCTTTTATTCTTATATTCTTTTGTTTCAGTCATTTGACTGCGGCCGTACTGGAGCGCCGCATTTAGTCAAAAAAATCGACCCCAGAACTTATTCTTTGTAACCCTCGTACTTGTTCTATGGCTCTCTTTTGCCGAACCACTAAGTTACGGGGATGTAAATACACCAGCATCGGTTGTAAACCAATAGTGAGGAGACAAACACAGACACACAAGCACACACACACACACACACACACACACACACACACACACACACACACACACACACACACACACACCGACACACACACAAACGCACACACATACATACATATATATATATGTATAGAATGTTAGGTGTGATGTACAGAATTGAATATTGAGAAAAAAAGTCGTCAGAATTTTGGAAAAAACTTCTTTTATTTCTTCATTATTATTAGCGCTTTCGTTCCTCTCTACAACTTGTCAAATACAATTTTGTCAAAACTGTATTTGGCAAGTTCTAGAGAGGAATAAAAGCGTTAATAATAATAATGAAGAAATAAAAGGATTTCATTCCAAAATTCTAACGACTTTTTTTCTCAATATATATATATATATATATATACCGGCCATGATGAAATACCATACGGTATAGAAAATACGTATTCGCCTTTATATATTTAATCCTTTATATTGAACACTCAATATTTCATCTATTCAATAAGCCATATTCCATATATTCAATAAGACATTCTATACTTTATTTCATTGTACAATATATTATATATTGTATATTCCATATTCTATATCCCACATTGGTTTTGCAGGAATATAAGTAAAACATAAAAAAACAGACAGTGATGGAACTCTCTTAAACAAAATAATATGCTTCCGTCCACCAAATACACTCACAAGGCTCTAGACGGCCCGAGGGTATAATAGAAGACACTTGCCCAAGGTGCCATGCATTGGGACTGAACCCGGAACAATGCGGTTGGTAAGAAAGTCACCCACCGCACAGCCATTTACATATATATAAATGTATTTGTAAATATATACGTATATATATACATATATATACACATATATTTACATATGTTTATATACACACATACACACATACACACATTTATATATATATATA
>NC_068996.1:2283700-2285752 GCF_001194135.2 Octopus bimaculoides | reverse complement strand
ATATATAATTAATTAAAAATATCTTGAAATACTAAAGAGTAAATTTATTCAATAAAATCACTTTTAACTTCAATTACGGCCTCCAGACGACTTCGGAATTTTCTGCAACTCTTCTGGGCGGTGTCCTTGTTTAAGTAGGTTAATGCTGCCATGACCTTTGCTTTCAGTTCATCTTTGGTGCTGCAAGGGGTTTTGTTAGTCTCTCGCTTAACCGTGCCCTATACATAATAATCAAGTCGTCAGTTGTTAGGGGTGACGTGGTCGCAGAAATTGTCTGACAGACTGGGTTTTCCTGCTTGTGTGGCATGGTGCAGAATCCAGTTGCCAGACATAGGGTCTTCCAGCTGCCACTCTCTTGACCCAGGGCAGCACTATCTCCTTCAGTAGTCTGCGTGTTGAGTCTGAGGCCGTGTGGGAAGATCAATGGACGCATAACGTCACCGCTACTTCTAATCTCTCCATACACATTAACGTTGACTGGAAGTTTGATTTTAACCATTCTCGGTACATGTTTTGGGGACACAGCAAGCCAACGGTTGTTCTGTGTGTTCCTCATCTGATCCTGGCAGAAATTTTTCTCATCTGAGTAAAACTAAAGTATGTTCTGTTGGAGGGGATGCTTGAGTTTGTTCAAAAGTTCCGTAATGCGGACTTTCCTTCTGTCCTTGATGGTTTGGATAAAAATTGGCCTTTTCTCATTTTGTATAAGGAATGCGCAACCTGCTAGACAAGAAACACAGACACTCCCATGTCCCTGACAATGGACTTGATTGACATGGAATGATCGTTTTCAATCATTATCTGGATCTCACCAACAAATTCAGGAGTTCTTTTCTTATCAGAGATTTCCGAGCTGCTATACCTTAGTAATCACCATTAGACTCATCCAACTCTTTACCAATCCTCTGCATTGTCCTCAGATTCACACCGAAACACTCTGAAATGTACGTATTGGAGCCTCCGTCGCGAATGCCAAAGAGTACCGTACGTCGTCTCCAAATTTCTGGCATCGTGCTATTTTTCTTACAGACGGAGACCAACTGAGCTTACTATACAGTGTAGTAGACAAAATCAAAAACAATGCGCATGCGAGAAACAAAAATATGAAATGGCAACAGTTTACCCATCGCACTTTGTACATACATATATCATACATACATATATACATGTGTTTGTTCCGTCATACCACTTGACAACTAATGTTGGTGTGTTCACGACCTCGTAACAATAGCGGTTCGGGAATAGAAATCGATAGAATAAGTACAGGGCTTAAAAGAGTAAGTACTGAGGTTGATTTGTTCAACTAAAACTGACTGAAATAAGTAAAAGAGTAAATGAATAACAGAATATAAACATATTGATATTAGCGAAACTAATAACCTGGTGTAGAAGTCAATATACATAAGATCCGGAGCACAATGTTATATGAGTATGTAGTGGTGATAGAAAACAAAGAGATGACATCAGAAAAACCAAATGTTACGTGCTAAACATCATTAGCTTACAGCTGTTTATGCTACAGAATGTTATAGACTCTTCGTTGAGTACCAGGATAACATCCTATAGCTTCATCAGAGCCTTGATTATGAAGTGCACTTTATTAGGAAAGTCACATACAAGCATTACTCACTTCTCTCGTGTACGCATTTAAACCACGATCACACTATACTTTTGCACACGGTCTGTACACATAAATGCCACATAAACTACCACTCTTCCTATGCCCGTTTTCTGATACAGAAGTATTCTGATATTTGCATCTTAATACTCCCTTCTTCTTCTTAATTCCCGTATTTCACCAACTATGTTTTCTCATTTATTTTCTATCTTTCATTCTGTCTGTCTCTCTGCTTGTCTTTCTTTTGATGAAGGACTATAGCTGAAACGTTGAGGTATTATTTTATTTCATTAATACGTTAAACTAATACCCTAGGAATCCCAAATTTTGTTCACTGTGTGTTATGTGTATATTATATATATATACATTTGTGTGTGTATGTGTGTGTGTGTGTGTGTGTGTGTGTGTGTGTGTGTGTGTGTGTGTGTGTGTGT
>NC_068996.1:2280422-2283463 GCF_001194135.2 Octopus bimaculoides | reverse complement strand
TGTGTGTGTGTGTGTGTGTGTGTGTGTGTGTGTGTGTGTGTGTGTATGTTTATATATGTGTGTGTACATGTGTGTGAGGTTGCGTATGTGAGTGCGTGTGTGTTTATGTATATATATGTAATGAATAGGGATAAGAGAGGCCATCGAGTACTACAATTGTTTCAAAATCACATCGGATGTATTTTGCGTACATCAAATTTCCCGGAATGAAGCCCTTCTGGTCAGGATTTCTCTGTAATCCAGTCTTGTCATATGCAGTGTGATGCTGATTCTCTCTGAAAAGTTGTTTAGTAAATAGAACATATATATTTGTAATCGTATGTTTGCATGTTAATACGTCTGAAAACTTCCTGTAATATTGTCTCGTGCAGGCTATACTTCAGCATATTTTCCCAGTTCCATTAATGATTTATATTTTTTAGTTCTTAACTGTGTCCTTTCTAGGTTTCTGATATCCAGTTTTTCAAAACTGCCATCAATGTAGCTACTTGTATAACTAAGTGGGCTATAGAAATATGTTAAGCGCTACTACCAACTAATTTTCATTCCTGAACAAAATTTCTCTTATATCTCTGATTTTGTTTTGTTTATATCATAGAGGTTTCTGACAAGGACGTTCCACCAGCAGTTTTATGCTATGTGTATGAGTATATATGCTCTCCACGAATATGTCAGACACATATACAGTCATATGTATAGATAGATAAATAGACATCATGTCTATATCTATGCATCAGCATTTACGAATTGCATTCTATATTGTTTTAGTCACAGAAATCAAGCCACATCGATAAAGAGTAACGTGGCAGCATTTTCTGACAGTTGCTTACAATTTGGGTTACATCTTCGGTGAAAATTCCTCAGAAGCTGAATCGGTTGTCACATGTAGGAGCATCATAAGGTTCCCCATCCTTTTTGTAAGTCTGGTATTTCGTTATTTTCTTTTACTACATGGCAAAAATAAAAAATGAAAGAAGAAAGCAGAATTAAAACCACTCCCTTCAAACTGAGAGCTACAAGTATAATTGTTGGTCCAACATAGATTTCTCCTGTTCATGAACTACTTTCAATCAAGCGATTTCTGATAACATTGCAGAGATATTTGGATAAGTGCTCTTCAGGTCTTAAAAATGGTTCGTTTGGTGATGTGGTAGAAAGCACATGCTGTATATTCTTTGATTCTTTCACTTATCTCAGTCATTTGACTGCGGCCATGTTAGAACACCGCCTTTAGTAGAACAAATGTACCCCAGGACTTATTCTTTGTAAGCCTAGTACTTATCCAATCGGGTTCTTTTGCTGAACCGCTAAGTTACGGCGACGTAAACACGCCAACATCGGTTGTCAAGCAATGGTGGGAGGACAAATAAAACACACAAAGAGATACCTATATATATATATATGTATGTATGTACAACAGGCTTCTTTCAGTTTCCCTCTACCAAATCCACTCAGAAGGCTTTAGTCAGCCTGAGGCTATAATAAAAGACACTTGCCCAAGATGCCATCTAATGGCACTGAACCTGGGACCATGTTGCTGGGAAGCAAGCTTATTTCTTTTAAATTGCTATAAAGGCATAACTCTGTGGGGACACTACAACACATGTGGGGACATATATCAATTAAAAATATAAAACTAAAATATGATATCATGAATGACACATGAAAATGAACATGAAAAACAAATTAAAATATGATAACATGAATGATATCTGAAAATGATATTATGAAGAGTCTGCTACTCACCCCACACTGAGTAAGAGTAACACCACTAGCTGCCGCTGGGTCTTAAGTCCCTTTTATCCTCCAGTCCAATCCTTTTTCCCCTTTCTCCATCACTTAGTGACATCATTCTCTCCGCCATGCATTCGTAACCTTTTTCACCGATTGATGGTCTTCTAAATTTTGTGGTGTCTATTCTTTCTTTTTCTTTATTTCTTCTTGTGAGGAAATGAGGTGGGTGGGTTTGGTGTCTACATGGGGAGGGGGGATCTGAGTGGTCTTAGGTGGGATGGAATTGGACTGGAGTACCAGATCATACTCAGTGTTTTTTCTTTTTTCTCTTTCTCCGTCTGCTCTCTATAACTTTCCATTCTTCCTCCTTTTCCTCTTTTCCTCCGTCTGTCTTTTCTTCCTCTCTTTTCTCTTCCGTCTCCACAACCGTGTCCTCTGTAGAGGGCAGTATGCTCTAATGTGGCCCTTTTGGCCACATTTAAAACAACGTGGTTCTCTGCCCTCTACCCACACCCTCAGCACGATTTCTCCCAACTTCACCGTCTCTGCCAAGTTCTACAGTTGACTCTCCTCCGTCTGAATAATGATTTCAAGTGTCTTTCCTTTCCACCCTCCTTCTTCTGTTTCTGTGACAGCCACTTTCTTCTCGCTTCCAACAAGGACAGCTGCCGCTACCCAAGCCACTTCTATATCCGGTGGAATTGCTTTCACCCTCACTTTGGAAGTCTTTCTTCTAAGGTATGTGGGCAGAAGCACTACTTCCTCTGTTTTCACCGCCACACTCGCTTCCTCTACTGTCATAAATGGGACGATTATTGTCCCATATATTCTTCCTTTGGTTATGTACGTTATCTCCTTTGATCGTTCCCTCAGCGCCTTTTCCACTTCTGCCTCCACTTGTTTTGGCTTTTTTCTTTCAACGAGTACGCCTTATAGGTGATCGTTTTCTTCTCAATTCTCTCCATAATTCCTTTGGGGAGCGACAACTTCACGTAGCCGTCCACCTTCTGAGCCATCTTTTCATACTCTTTCAGACCAGCCAAGTCCAGCTCCCTTCTCTTCACCTCCGTGGCTTCAGCAAAACTCCTTGTCTTCAACACTCCGTTCATCTTTATGACCGCCCTAACCATCTCCACCTCTGACGACGACTACTCAGACCCGTCAAGGTCTGAGTACATCTTCTAAGCAACACAAAAAACTACGTCCGACTTTTACAAAATCCAGGGAGCAAATAACCCGACGCATGCGCGGAAGCAAGCTTCTTTTCACACAGCCACGCCTATGCTTTTGTATATATATATATATAT
>NC_068996.1:2277343-2279877 GCF_001194135.2 Octopus bimaculoides | reverse complement strand
TGTGTGTGTGTGTGTGTGTGTGTGTGTGTGTGTGTGTGTGTGTGTGTAATGTATGTATTATATATATATGTAATGATTGTATATATGTGTACCTGCATCAACTTGCTATAAAACCAGGTTGTAATTTTACCTTGTTACTTATTCTTAGTTCACGTTTTGAAGAGTGCAGTTCAATTTAGCAGTTATTTTTTCAAAGCTATAATGTAAACGACAAGGGAGCATATTTGGCATATTTTGCTTTATGAGTTCAATAAAGACAACAACGCAACGGAGAGCGCACAGGAATATTAATGCCTTATATGAGGATCGCACAATAAGCTAAGCCAGTATCAACGGGGATTCCAGAAATTCCGAGCCGGAAACTAAGAGACAAGCCTCGTCCTAGAAGACCTGTAGAATTCGACGAGGACGTCTTGCAAACTCTGATGGAACAAAATCCCATCGTAACTGTTGAGGAACTACCATAGAAGCATGGATTTAGTCATTCAAACTTCATCTAAACCTGAATGCCATCGGAAAAGTCAGCAAATTGGGTCAATGTGTTCCTCAGTGAATATCAAGAGTCAGATGAAGAATCCACTCAAACAAGGAGGAAGTATAACAAAACTAGAACTGCAACCAACTTAATAATATCTTCCAAGCTATCAACTCAAAGAGCGGCAAAACAGTTTATCGACAATTATCTCAAGATGGAATGAATGTCGAGACTTCTTTCCAATCTGGCATTTACAGATCGACCATCAAAGAAGCTGTTGAACTTAAAAAGAAAATGAAGATAATACTACTTTTAGAAAACTGGTCATTGCATTTTGATGGTAAACGTATTGATAACCAAGAATACCAAGTGCTAGTTTAAAGAATGAACAGAGAGAAGCTAAGATAGAAGCGTTCCAATTACCAAACGGAAACGTCGACACTGTTGTGAAAGGAATAACGGTTGTTTTAGAATTTATGGGACCGTGTAAAGATGATTGCCGCTGATACAACGAGTGTGAATATTGGGAAAAGAAATGACATTGTCATTCAGTTGCAAAGGCTGTTTGCCCAAAAGAGTTTGAAAGAACCGCAATTTATTGTTTGTCAGCATCATATTCTTGATAGAGTTTTTCGTGTTGTAATGGATAACGAACTTGGAGAAAAAGTCATATCGAATATGCATTCATCTCAGAGCTTCTAAGAAATTATGAGAAACTCCAGGCTAATTTCAACAATGGTGAAGAAAAGATTACTGAATCAGCATGCTCGTGAGATGACATAAAATTTCAGTCTCGTTTGACCAAAGTTTTTCGTTTCTTTGAAGAAACCAAACCTTTGCAAAGAGCAATTTCAATTCAGTAATCTTAAAAATGTATAAATACACTTTTATTCCACACCTCTCTTGCGTTTACAAGGATTTAGGCAGCGGAAATACTGAAGTGTGAATCTAACGCCAGCTAGTGATTATAGTTTTTAAAGTCAATAACTCCGAAATTACTTCAACTAGAAAGCTGAAATTTAATTTATACTATTTCTGCATTGTATTGAGTCAGTGCACCAATTTTAGTAAACACTTGAGCAGGCGTTATGAACCCATGCTCCTAAAATTTTGCATTATTTGGGTCAAAAGTGGTAATTGGTTTCACAAGTTGGAGGCGACATTTTTTTTCCAAATAAAGCAAAATAAATGTTAGTTTCCTAACTTTTATGAAATTATTCGTCGAATTACAGTATACAGTGAATTACATCATAGGTTGTGAAACAATCATAACCCCAATATATATATAAGTTTGTGTGTGTATATATATATATATATATATATATATGTTATGGTGATAATAATTATCTGGTGTTAGAAAGCAGAATAAGTTTCTTGCAAAATACAGCGTTAGTCGAGTACAGTACATAATATGAAATTAATTAAACGACAGAGGAATGGAAAAGTATGCAATAGACTGCATTAAATTACGTCTGTTTCCGCTATAAGGTGAGTGCACTCAGAGATGACTGCATTACCCTAGAGTCACTCGGAGTTTCTAAAATGAAGTGCAAGTTTATTTCAGGAAGCATTTACATAGATAGAAAAGATCGCCTTGGAAAATGAATAAATACATAAGAAATGAAATTTAGATCATGAACAATAAAAACCACAGCCAGTAATATGTCTATGTATATAAATAATTTTGTGCCTATCTATCTATCTATCTATCTATCTATCTATCTATCTATCTATCTATCTATCTATCTATCTATCTATCTATCTAACTATCTATCTCTATCTACTATCTATCTGTCTGTCTGTCTTATTCTTTTATTTCTCGCAAGGGGCTAAACATAGAGGGGACAAACAACGACAGCCAAAGGGATAAAGTCGATTACATCGACCCCAGTGCGTAATTGACACTTAATGTATCGACCCCGAAAGGATGAAAGGCAAAGTCGACCTCGACGGAATTTGTACTCAGAACTTAACGGCAGACAAAATACCGCTAAGCATTTGGCCCGCCGTGCTAACGACATACATACATGCATACATACATTCCTATATATATATATAT
>NC_068996.1:2276128-2277012 GCF_001194135.2 Octopus bimaculoides | reverse complement strand
ATATATATATATATATACTGGACCTGGAGGAACTGTAATCCCAGTGACACAGTCAGTGCGTGCCCTGGGCATTTACATGAGCAATGATGCATCCTTCCATGTGCACATTGCTAAGTTGGCAATGAAATGCAGGCGGCTGACCGGATGGATTCTTAGAACTTTTAGAACAAGAAATCAGGAAACCATATTGGTCCTCTGGAAGACGCTTGTCCTAAGCCACTTTGACTATTGCTCTCAGCTATGAACACCAGACATTGTCAAATTAATTGCAGAACTTGAGGCAATATAACGAAGTTACACGAAGAATATAGCCTGTATGCAACATATAAGTTACTGGAAAAGACTCAAGCGATTAAGGCTCTATTCCTTAGAGCGTAGGTGAGAAAGATATGGCATAATATACATCTGGAAGACCCTGGAAGGACTTGTCTCAAACTTTGGCATCGCGAGTTACACATATACTAGAACAGGGCGCCACTGCATTGTGCCAAGGACTCCAAATTTGCCATCAGGGTATAGGACAAGATACTGCAAGAGCCTGGGCTTCAGAGGTCCACAGCTCTTCAATATCCTCCCGAAGGACCTGAGAGACCTGCATGGGGCGGATGTAGGTGTCTTCAAAATGAAACCCAACCTCTTACTGTCAAGAGTCCCAGATGAACCAGCTTCACAGTAAGTGGTGCAAATGAGGGCAGCGGCATCAAACTCCCCCATGCACCAAACGTCAATCTCTGAAAAACATTCGTGAAGTGAAATTATGTAGCAACACTAAATGACGGTGCCCCAGCATGACCACATCTCATGAGCTGAAATTAGATCAAATCAACTCAACTGAAATCAAATCAAATCATATATATATATACATATATATATATATATATATA
>NC_068996.1:2274204-2275832 GCF_001194135.2 Octopus bimaculoides | reverse complement strand
TATATATATATATATATATATATATGTATATATATAAATTGATGAAGGAAACTGAAGATAAATTTAGCAGTAGCTTTATTCAGTATGCCGATCGTTTTGACCGATCCTGAAACTGTCATGGGTAGGGTTTTGTGTATCTAATTATGTGGCATCAATCTGTGCAGTTTGTGTCAGATCAGGTATATGCATAAAGAGGCGAGTTACGCGCTCGATATACCCAGATCGTCCCTGCCGTATTTCGGTTATGATTGCTTATAGTTATCTATGGGTATATAACATAAAATTAAAATCATACAATCATAAAATATAAAGAGTACAAACTATCAAAGAAAAAGTACATTTAGGTAAGATAATCTATATATATATTTATACTCACACACACGCCCACATATTAGGTCGTCCCATAAATAATGCTGTTTTTTATATGCTTCTTTAATTTCAAAATTAAGATAAAGTTATTTTTTAATCTAAAATACACTCTACTTCATTTTCTACCATGTTCTTCCATCTATCTGGTAGTCTAGCAAGGCCCCTATTCCAAGATTCCCTTGCCCTTGACGAAAAATACTCCTCCAGTACCGTTCGTACCTCGTCTACAGAATTCATATTTTTCCGTCCAAGTGATTTTGAATATTGCGGAATAAATGATAACCAGATGGGACAATATCCGGCGAATATGGTGGATGGGGCATCGTTTCCCATTCAAACTGCACCAGCTTTTGGAATGTCATCCTCGGTGTATGTGGCCGAGCATTATCCGAGCATTATCCTTGAAACCGTAGACGGTCGTTTTTCTTCTAGCGCTGACAGAAGCTGCGCAAGCTGCTCGCAATGGATCTCATTTGTGGATTAAACTGAATAGATAACGTGGTTGAAAGACCTTCTTTACCCTGGGGTGTCGGTGTTTCTCCTTTTCCTACCCACTGTCTTCGGCACTTGACATTTTTATAGAGAACCCATTTCTCGTCACCAGTCACTATTCCGTCTGAAAAAGGTTCGTTCATGAGACATGACAGCAAAGAAGAGCACACATTCACTCTCTGCGCTCGATTAGACACGGAAAGTTTGTGAGGAACCCATTGATCCAATTTGCTGACGTTTCCGATGGCACGCTTCTGTCGATGAATGGTTGTATGACCAAATCCAAGCTTCTCTACTAGTTCCTCAACAATTACGATGTGATTTGTCCCACCAGTGTTTGCGGAACGTCCTCGACGAGTTCTACAGATCTTCCAGGACAAAACTCGTCTCCTACGCTGTAGCTTCCGTTTCGAATTTTCTGGAGCCACTGTTCACACTGGCTTGGCTTATTGTACGATCCACATATAATGCATTAATATTCCTTGCACTTTCCGTAGCGTTGTTGCCTTTATTGAAGTCATAAAACAAAATATGCCGAATATGCTCCTTTGTCACTTCCATTATAGCATTGAAAAATTAACTGTTAAAATTGAACTGCCCTCTTTCAAACTTGCACTAAAATAAGTAACAATGTAAAATTACTACCTGCTTTTATAGCAAGTTGATGCAGGTAGTTTATCCCGTTACCACCCGACTATTGGTTCATTCAATTGAAAAACCCGCATTATTTATGGGATGATCCAATATATATATATATATACATATAT
>NC_068996.1:2271458-2272065 GCF_001194135.2 Octopus bimaculoides | reverse complement strand
GAACAGGAGTAGAGAGAGCGTGTCTCCCTGGAATATTCCTCTTCTAATGGGGATGGCTTTCGTTTTCACAAGTCCCTCTTTTGTTTGGAGCTGTAGCACTGTCTGCCATTTGTTCATTGAGTGCTCTATGTATTTTATGATAATTGGTGCCACCTTGTTTATGGCTAGTGTTTCCAGAATCCACGTGTGGGGAACACTGTCGAAAGTCTTTTGGTAGTCCACCCAGGCCATACTGAGGCCTTTCTTCTTTCTGTTATTATTATTATTATTATTATTATTATTATTATTATTATTATTATTATTATTATTATTATTATTATTATTATTGTCTTTTTAAAAAATAAATAAGTGGACATAATACAATGTCTAAAAGTTGATGAAGACCACCTCTCGATATCCTCCATTTTCTAATTGCTGCATATATATATATCTACATACACATATAGGTATGTGTGTGTTTGTGCGTATGTATATTTATATATGTGTATGTGTGTATATATGTATATGTATGAGTATGTATGTCCATATACATATATATGTGTGTGTATATACATACATTCATACATACATACATATATATATACATATATATATATATATATATATA
>NC_068996.1:2261280-2265805 GCF_001194135.2 Octopus bimaculoides | reverse complement strand
ATCTACACACATACACACACACATATAGATGGATAGGTGCTTGATGAACCTCTACATAAATAGCTCTTCGTATGCATATTTAAAATATAGACAGAATACAAGTGTTAATACCCATTATATATATGAGTTTAAGAAACCTAAAACGAAAGAAACCATTGACGAGGGAGAGAGAGACAGAGACTGGAAATGGGTGTATGTATGTATGCGTGTGTGTGTGTGTGTCTGTGTGTGTGTGTGTGCGTGCGTAGATAGGTAGATACACACATAAATATAAATATATATTTATAATTAATTCGTAGTTCTATTATAGGTAGGAGCATCAAAGAGATGTACACAATTCACTGAGAAATATATATAATTTAATATACACAATTACAAAAGTACAACTAATAGCTTCATACTTGAAGATACTTTAAATTGACGGATTTACATAAATGCCATGTATCTCAGATCAGTCTTTCAGTTTATAAGATGAGATGTATTTAAATACCATGACGCCGGTTTATGAGAGAACATGAGAAAAACAAACGAGAAAAAAAGAGTACGAAGAAATATGATGTGAAAAATGGAAATAGAATAAAGTAAAGTAAGGAAACCAAAATCTTCGTCGTGTTTGTAGAAACCACAATTAATGCTACGGTGCAGAGTACTATAACGCATACTCTAAAACACACTTTGACACAGAAAAATATACACATACAAGTATATAGGAAAATATTTACATGCACAAGCAGACACACATACGCACATGCACACACACATACACAGACATATACACACACATATACAAAGGTTGCAAAACGGCCGTAATCTAATACTCCTCATAAAATAGCTTCATCAATCGGATCTTCTGAATTTTCAGTCACATGGCCACTCTGCATTACAGTTCTTTGTAATTGATTTGTATGTGGTGTGTTACGGGGTGCAACAGGGCTGTGCATTATCGCCAACCCTGTTCAACTACGCCATCGAGAGGATCACGAAACATACACTGGCATAATTTACTACTGTCACAGTGGAACTGACTTTGTTCTCACTGATCTTGACTAATGCTACGATATAGCGATTCCGGAAGACAGCTATGCTGACCTTCAAACTGCTATCAACAACATTAACTCTTGGGCTCTCAAGGTCGGCTTGAAGGTAAATGCATCAAAAAACCAAAATTCTCCCGGTATGGATTCCAACCTCGGAAATGGTACCAAGGTTCTCAAAATTTTTCGAAGAAGTCGACCACTTCAAATATCTCAGATTGACATTCGCAACAACCAGGCAAGGAAAGGACGAAATTGACCAATGCATCAAAAGCGCTCGTCTCACGTTGTTACCTCTAGAGCCGCCTTTGGACGCGACTGGTGATCAGAATTCTCATGAAGGGGCGTATTTTGCAAGCGCTCATCAGGGCCATCCTTCCCTATGGGTGCGAATCGTGGCCAGTGAAAGCTCAAGATCTCCGAAACTCAAAGTCTTTGACAACTACTGCCTACGTCTTGCGTGTTCGCTAACTGAACTTAATTTCGAAGCCCAGAATACAACCCTGCTTCATCAACTCTCTGTAACAAGCTCTACTCCTAAAACGCCTAAGGTGGCTCGGTCATACTCTCCGCCAGCCTCTGTTGGGTATTCACTCGACAGTTGGTCAACCTGCTAGCCTTCAAGGCAGGAGCAAATGCGCAGGAAGACAGAAGGAGACGGGGTTGGCCACGGTAAAAGCGGACTTGAAAGCTCAGTCGGGTCCCAGGTTCTATTTTCTTCGGCAATGAAACCGAGAGTGGGTATCCATTGCATCCTCTACTGCACCTGACCGTTGGATGTGATCAGCATTTGTAAGGGACGTGGTGAACTCACTGGTCGGAGTCGGCTCAACCTATCTCAGGTGAGTGCCGCTGCAAGTACAAGTTGCACGAAATTCATGGATTATATGTCGCATTTGAGAATGGAATGCAACGGGAAGAATTAATTCTCCGTAAATCAAAAAGTCTGGAATAAGTACATTGGTGAGCACCGTTAGTTGATCTATATTGGTAATGCATTTTGTGCAATCAAAGACCAATAGAACAGCAAATAAAATCCTTCGACTTAATGAAAAGCCAGACATGTAGGTCACTACATATTTACTCATCTTGTCGAGTTGTGGTCATTATTGAGCTGTAGTTTTTTAAAGTTTTAGTTGAATACTAGAAGAAGCGCATTCATCAGTATTAAGACAATAGCATGTTTCATGATTTCACCATCTGAATACGGCTTATGTAGCAAGCCAGTGGGTGGATAATCCTGTTTGGTGCCATTCTTACATCTTTAGAATCACCTGCATGTTTGAAGAAATTCGTTTGCTTTGTTTGCGCTGACTTTAAAAATTCTGACCTTCTTTTCCTTGATTCTCTTTGGTACGGATAATATTCTGCGGAAAGTGCCTCTCAGTATTAAACGACTTCAAACACCACAGGTCAAAGAATGCATTATACCTTGTCTTTTCCAATCTCAAGATATTTTACTTCCGAATCGGACTGGAAATGCATGCTTCTCATCCATAAGTGAATGAGCTTTCTTCGAAGGTAGTTCTGCCATGACAGCGGGTGATTAAATGTCCCGATGAAAGAATGAATAAGAGTTGACTAAGTGTCTTCTTGATTTATCAATGCCTGTAACAGAGGTTAGACCACACACAGAAAACTTTCTAAATCATTTTAAGGGCCGGTAGAAGGATAAGGAACATATGCAGCCTTGGGAGCTGCAATTGAGAGCCGTTGATTTAAATGATCTCAAGCCAAACATCAATGAAAGCCCTGCTATCAAGTTAATTAATGAATAAAAATCAGACATGGGTAGACTCAGTAGAAGAATATTGGATTAAACAATATTGCATTAATCACAAAATGTGTGAAGCCGGAAATTTGGTATAGCACAGATAGTGATAGAATTGTTTAAAAATCCTAAAATATAAGAATTAGGGAAAAACATGAGTTTGACGATGACTGATAGACGCGATAGTCTTTTCCTAGAAATTTCGACGTCAGCATGAGATTTATGGACTCTGCTCAAGTTACTGACCTCGTCGAACATTGCCTACAACATTAAGATCAAACTTATCGATATTCGAAGAGGACGTTAGAGAGCCGACTGCCTTCTCACAACTGGAACGTACCCGTACAAATCTTCGTATATAAGAATAAAAATCCCTCACTCACATTCGAACCTAACACAATAATTGTAAATTCTCTAGATGTAACATTAAGCATCTCTTCAGGTTTATATTACCCTCACCGTAAGCTTCATGAAAATTTACACTCCATCTACTCTGAATCTAATCATCCGAGATCAGTGATCAAAGGAATAATGAAAGGCGTATCTATCCCTGTATTCAATTTATCCTCAAATAGGGTAATTTTTATAACTACAACGTAGATTACTATTAAACTGAGACTCTCAGCAGAAACGGCCATAAAGAAAAGATTATTTATGTACCGAACCAAGTCAGAAAATCAATTTAAGTTTTCACGCCATGAAAGTGTGGATAATTCAACAACATAATATTTTTCTTCTAGATACGAAAAACTATCCTCTAGGAACTAAGCTTCAAATTCTCAGACCCTAAGAATAAAACTAAGAATCTTACAGTTACCATAAATTCTATTAGTAATAGCAGTACTGAGACTTCTAGTTGCACTAACACTAAGAGAAGAAAAAAAAATAGTAAAGCTACATGGTATAATTCACAAAATCTCCAAGTAATAACATGTCTACCTTAAATGTTATTCTTTCTCTTCTTCCAACCAGATCACAGATATTAACAAGTATTTAATAAGTATACCTATAATCTATCGTACTCCACATTCCATACCTAGCAGATGACATCAGTGGAACTAATAAGCTTAACCTAAACGATACTAAACGACTTAAATATGGAGGTCCATCGATACATAATAACCAGCTACCAAATACCATTCGCCCTGACACAGACTCATACGTCTCATGAATGACTCCAATCGCCAAGATCAGGAATGTAAATAACGTTAGGTAGACTAGTGATAGCTCACACACCTCCCAAAGGTATTTCTGCAGAGACAGATAACAACCACCAATATATCCAATATTAATACGCAGGGCCCTCAATGAAACCTGTAAAAGACTACTTACGGATTGCTTATAAAACGGAAACAGCCACATACGCACCTCACGCACACAAACACATGATACTATTTGTATGTCTGAGTTTATGCATCTATGTGTATATATGAGTATGTATACATATGTGTGCACATATATACATGCAAGTGTGCGAGCGTGAGGGTCTATTTATATATACATATGTATATGCACGCATATAAGTACATGCATGTGTGCGGATGTATACATACGCATATATAAATATATATATATATATATATATATATATATATATGTGTGTGTGTGTGTGTGTGTGTATGTGTGTGTGTTTGTATGTATGTGTGTATATATATATATATATGCATATTCTTTCAGTCTTTATCTTGTTTTAGTCATTTGACACAAACACACACATATA
>NC_068996.1:2248072-2253072 GCF_001194135.2 Octopus bimaculoides | reverse complement strand
TTCCTTCACAGAAAGATCAATTTCTGCAAATGTTTATCTTGAACTTTTGACTGAATATGTGGCACCAAAACTGGATGACCTTCAACCAACCTTCATTTTTAAGCAGGATGGTGCACCACCACATTGGGGGCTTCATGCTCATGGGTTCGTAAATCGAACATTTCTGGACTGGTGAATTGGAAGGGATGGTCCAATTCCCAAGCCACCTCGTTCCCTGGATATCACTCTTTATTTCTGTGAGGTTATTTTAAAGACATGGTGTATCGAACAAAGCTATGGGATATCAACGGCCTGAAGCAAAAGAGCTCTGGTGCCTTTGTCACCATTGATAAGGCTATTCTACAGTGAACATGGCAAGAAATTGATTACCATCTTGATGTGCTTCATGCGACTAATGGTGTCCATATAGAGATGTATTAAATGAGTCAAAAAGAGCTGCAATATCTGCTCCTCATTCTGTAATAGTTTCCACATATTTATCAAAGTATTTGCTTTTGTAATGCTTTTGAAATTGTAAAGAGACTTTATGGACACCCTGTATTTAAACACAAGGTGCGTAAGGTGACTGAGGAGCAATTTTTGTTTTCTTTTTGGGGAAAACATATAATAACAGAAAGCAACATTATCAATGAAAAATGTTTGTACATATTAACTAGATTATCGTTTTTATAATCTTATTCAATGTCACCAATTTCTGTATCAATAACTGCAGACATCTGAATCGTCTCCATGTAAGAATTAAATGGTCCTGATTCATATCAGACATTACTTTGACTATAGCCGCTTTCAATGAATCTTTGATGTTGCAGGGAAGTTGATCAATCTCTCTCTCTCAACAACACTTCACACATAGTAGTCCAATAGACTATTGTGTTGAGTTTCGAAGCCAAATGTTAGGGGTTGTGTGGCGATGAAAATTATCGGCCATCCCTTCTTGGGTTGCTTGAGACTTATGTGATGGTGCAGAATCCTGATGAAATACGTACAACCTTCCATTGCGTACTCTATTTATCCAGAGCTTGCCAACTGTTTCCAGGACCTCAATGTAGCCAGCAGATTTAACTTGAAGTGCCTTGTGGAAAGAAGTGAAGAGGTATCACATATCGTTGCTTACTGACAACTGCAAAAGCCATGATAGTCGCGGGAAATTTTGTGTGCATGACTGTTGAAACTTGAGGAGGGCCTGAACATTTTTCTCTATTTATCGTCTCGTCCTGGTGAAAATTTAATCTCATCAAAGAAAAGCCAAATCATATGTTCTTGTGGGTTTTTTAATTTGTCTGATAGCCTTTTAGATCTGATCAAATAATTTTCTGTATTTTTTTTGCTGACATGAATTAATCTCTCCTCATCCTATAAGATGTATGTCTTCGTGGACAACATCTCTGATTTCCCTTCCGAAACATGGAGAGCTTTTGCAAATGACCTCATGGATTTTCTGGGATTTCCGTCAATGATTAGCTGAATTTGTTGAATAAATTCGGGTGTTTTGATAGTGTCGGAGTGTTGGGAATCCTTTTTGCATTTCGACACTAGTGATACCTTTCTATCTGTAGCTTCTAACTCCTGATGTTTGTAGAAGATCTAGTGACTATTAAAAACAATTAAAAACTTTGTAGAAGATCTAGTGACTATTAAAAACTGAGCTATTTCTAAATCGTTGCTTTTAAGGCCGCAGTTGCTGCATGCCTCTTCATTTCTTAACTAAGCTGAGTGTCGGAAACACAAATGAAACATAAATGATATAAAATTAATTTAAAAACAGTTATAACTCAAACACATCTTGTTCTCAAATAGGCTAAGAACCCTGTATATATCCGTATGTTTTTGTATGGGTATGTATGTGAGCTTGTATTTATATACATGTATGCATATATAATGTATATTGCTATGTAGGTGTGTGCATATGCATTTGTACATCACTGATGATATACTAAAACTGCAAAACAACTTGCATGCAATATACAAAAGTATACAGATGGGCTGATGAATAATGAAGCATATTACCAAGATGACAAGAAGTGAAGCCGAGTAGGTGGATGGATTCTGAGATCATTCAGATCCAGAAAAAACGGAACCATGCTATTCCTATCGTAAACTTTAATTCTAAGTTGTCTGGATTACTCTTCCCAACTGTAGTCACTGCAAAGCGTCAAAATAGTGGGAGGACTTGCAGCAATTCGACTCGCTGAATCAGATGAGTTACTGAAAGAGGAGAATGGAAGTGAAACTCTACTTCCTACAGGAAACGTGTGATATGCATATGCAGCGATATAGATATAAAAGATCTTGGAAGGTAAAGCATTCAACTTTGTAATTGAAAGCTACGCCAATCAGTAACATGGACCGCACTGCATAGTATCAACTGTCTTGTCTACCTCATCTCGAAGAAAGGACCCGCTACAACTTGTATTTCACGGGTCTATAATCATCCAACATTCTGCCAAAAATGCACTCAGAGATTTGAAAGAAGTAGAAGCGAATCTTGATAAAGTTTTATCTGCAATACTAGATGAATGTACATCGCAGCTAGGAACACCGTCCGACTCGCTGCTTCGACAAAAACAGGGCAAAAAAGAAAGAGAAACCCAATCACACTGAAAGACGTTACTGTGTGTGTTTGTGTGTGTGTGTGTGTGTGTGTGTGTGCATATGGTCGACAAAATGCATCCAGCTTTACTTTCAAATTCCACTGAAATCAAGTTTGCCATTTAGCCCTTGCTGGCGTTGTGTCTAAATCAGAAAGCATTCTTCTTCTTCTTCTTCTCCTCCTCCTCCTCCTCCTTCTTCTTCTTCTTCTTCTTCTTCTTCTTCTTCTTCTTCTTCTTCTTCTTCTTCTTCTTCTTCTTCTTCTTCTTCTTCTTCTTCTTCTTCTTCTTCTTCTTCTTCTTCTTCTTCTTCTTCTTCTTCTTCTTCTTCAATTAAAGTGGTAAAATGCTAGGTTCGCCAGGCAAATTTTTTTGCGGTATTTCGGTCCGTCTTTATTTGCTGAGTTTCCTTTCCGTTGAGGTTGACTTTCCCTTTATTCCATTCTGGGTCGATAAATTAAGTACCAGTTGACGACTGGGGTTGATGTAATCGACTTAAGCCCTTCCTCGAAATTGCTGTTCTTGTGTCAAAATTTGAAACCATTATATTGGCGGCTAGCTGGCAGAATCGTAAACACGCCGGGCGAAATATACGGCATTCCGTCCGCCGTAACGCTCTAAGTTTAAATTCCGCTGAGGTAGACTTTGCCTTTAACCTTTTTTGGTGTTGGTAAAATAAGTACCCTTTAAGCATTGGGTTCGATATAATAGACTTAATCCCTGTCCTAAATCTTCAGGCCTTGTACCTATAGTAGATAGGATTATTATTAGGGCACTAAATTGGCCGAATTAAGTTAGAGAAAAAAACCGACGCGTGTGGGTGTATACTTGTCTGTGTATAAATGTATGTGTGGTGTGCTTTGTCTATGTCTGTGTTGTTATCTATATTTATGAGTATCTATTTGGTCTTGTACTAGCTCGTTAATTGTCAATCTGGCTAGAATCCTTAAAACTATTAATCTTGCGGACAGAAACCCTTTCTTTATCCCCTATTCATTTTTCATTTTTCTCTCTTTTTTCCTGCACTTTAGATTCTCTACTTTCTGTCTCTCAGCATTGGCCTTTTTCTGTTTCGGTTCTTATAGTAAGTCATATATATGTACAATGTGTATTAATATATATATTTTGTCTATGTTTTATGTACGTGTATGAAGAGTTATCATGCGCCTTTGTGTACACATAAATAAATGGGCATGTCTAGGTATGCAACACTATGCACGAGAAGACATGCATAAAGCAGAAACATACAAATCTGCACGTATACATACATGCATACATGCAAGCATACATACATACGTACATACATACATATATACATATATACATACATACATACATATATACATAGACACAAAAATACTCTGCTGTTGGTGTTGAAATTCCAAAGAAGAAGCCTTGGAACTAGGCTAGAAACTGGTCCTTTCTCTGTTGGCAAGAAATCTTGAAATAAAACTGAATAATGACATACATACACATATACAGAAGGAAAAAGTATGTACATGCAGATGTGAATATCTATTGATGTAAATATCAATGGCGTCTATGTGCAGATTATGTATTCACATTTATACCAATAATGAATGGTGCACTTGGCTTTGTGAGTAAATCCTTAAGTGACAGTCTGGATAAGCAAGGATTTCCAGATAAAGAAATCAAACAACTGACTCGCTTATCACAAATACACCCTGCAAGTGGAACAGTAAAAATATGCAAGACTTTTCTCAACTTAAAAATACGACGTTGTCTTTTTTATCAACATTCTAACGATGCGACTTTGTAGCTTTTTTTAGAAATCGGCTCCTTCCTAAAGCGAAGAATTCAAATAATGAAAAAAACACAAGAATATACATACATACATACATGCATGCATGCATGCATAGATAGATAGATAGATAGATAAATAGATAGATAGATAGATAGATAGATAGACAGATACTTACATACATATATACATACATACATACATACATACATACATACATACATACATACATACATACAGTAACACACACAACAAATACAAATATTTAAAACAATTATCTACTCAGCATATTTCTAGGAGAGTCTTTTATCCTTCAAACTCTAAGCTCCATTTCTTATGATGTATATATATATTTTACAGTCTGGTCTTTTCCATGTATGTAAATGCTTTCGCAAATAAAATTACGCTCTATTTGAAGAGCTCCGAATAAACTCTGGAGCAATGAACAAGCACAACTCCCTGAGTGCACTCATCGTAAAGCAGAAACAGCTATAAGCTAATGAAATTTGTTGCATAATTTTCTGTGTAAATGTGTGGATGTGAGTGTGAGAAAAATTTAAATGTGTATATGTGCATACATGGTTTGTGTGTGCAGATATATGCATGTATATGTATATCATGTGTGTATGTATATATATATATATATATAT
>NC_068996.1:2244807-2245740 GCF_001194135.2 Octopus bimaculoides | reverse complement strand
GGACTGTGGTGGCCAGATAAGATGTTCAACTGATAAGATGTTCAACTGATAAGATGTTCAACTGATAAGATGTTCAACTGTGTGAATTGGTGCATTATCAACCTGAAAGAGTGCGTTTCCCTCCGAAAACAGTTTTGCAACCATAGGATGAATTTGATCAGATAAAATGCTTAAATAGTCTTAGCTATTAATTCAGCCACGAAAGGAAACCATTGGGCCGGCGGATTTCTAAGATATAGTCCCACCCCAAGATCATCACAAATCCTCCTCCATGTTTAACAGTTGGAAGAAGGCAGTTTGGATTAAATGCTTCTTTGGGATACCTCCACATGTATACTCGGCCGGTGGTCGGAAACAAGGTAAAGGATGACTCGTCCGAGAAAATAATATTCTTCCACTGCTCTAGGGACCAATTCTGTTGGTTTTTGTTCCACTCTAAACGCTTTGCAACGTTTGTTTTTGAAAGTAGTGGTTCTCTGATTGCAGCACTTCCGGTAAATCCGTCTTTGTGCAGCTCCTGGCACATATTTTATGGAAACTGGGTTCTCGAGGTGACCATTAAGCCCTTCAGTAATTTTGGGAGCTGTACTTTTGTGATCCTTGCTAACAGTTCGCGTAAGAGTCCGACGGTCCCTATCTGAAAGTTTTGTTTTTCTTCCGGAGTTTTGTTTCAACGAGGAGGTTTTTCTCTCTTCCTCAAAGGCTGTCGTTACTTTTTCTAAGCAGTACTTCTTAATACACCAAACATTTCGACTGTTTTCGTTACGCCAGCCTCTGCCATACGACCACCAACAATTTGACCTCTTTGAAAGTTCGATGGAGTTGTCATTTTAATGAATTTTAATTACCTTTTTCTGATGATATCTGAATAGAAACGACAATATTAGCAAAACGTATTAAGCAACACTAATAATAAATCAAAAACATAAAAAT
>NC_068996.1:2243933-2244797 GCF_001194135.2 Octopus bimaculoides | reverse complement strand
TGACCTGATCTGAGATTGTGTGCTGGAACAAAAACAATTGCAGCGTGGAATGTGTTTATAGGCCATTTAAGAAACACACAAAAACCGCTAGATTCACTTTAAGATTTAAATTTAATTTGCCAAAATATTTTCGTCGCTTTGGGACCGCGACCTGTTCACTGACAAAATTCCATGCTGCATACATACACAGATATGTACATACATGAATACCTTCCTACCTACCTACCTACCTACCTACCTACCTACCTACATGCATACATACACATAAGCATATATGTACACATGCACCCAGATGTGTTTACATCTGAACATGCTTAACACATAAATATGTAGTTACCTGTGTATATGGCCGCATATATCTATGTACCTAAATACGTGTAATAACAGAAGAATGTATACTCTTGTATGCGTATTTACATATAAGAAGATATATGTGTTTATAATACACAGTATGTGTATACAGAGGTTGGACAAAATAATGGAAACACCTTAAAATTTCGTATATATTTATTTTAAAATAGAGTAGGAGTAACAGTAATTACAGCTTGGATTCTACGAGCTATGGACTTGTACAAAAGTTGAACTGTTTGCACGGAATCTTTGTCCACTTTTCAGCTAAAACAGTCTCCAATAATATTGAGATCTGGGGACTGTGGTGGCCAGATAAGATGTTCAACTGATAAGATGTTCAACTGATAAGATGTTCAACTGATAAGATGTTCAACTGTGTGAATTGGTGCATTATCAACCTGAAAGAGTGCGTTTCCCTCCGAAAACAGTTTTGCAACCATAGGATGAATTTGATCAGATAAAATGCTTAAATAGTCTTAGCTATTAATTCAGCCACGAAAGGAAACCATTGGG
>NC_068996.1:2238318-2240846 GCF_001194135.2 Octopus bimaculoides | reverse complement strand
ATATATATATATATATATATATATATACACGACGGGCTTCTTTCAGTAGAAAGTATTAGCGTCGATTTCCTCGACTGCAAGGCGGTGCTCCAGAATGGCGGTAGTCAATGTAGACACCACATGTAATAAGTAAATCAGTTGTGCCTTTGTTGTTCATCTGTACAACAACACACGAGTCTCTGCGTTGCGCACGCGTACGTGTACACTTGTGCGGGTATGTGTATGTCACTGCGCACGCCTGAATACTTTACAACTGCCATATATATTTTTGTACGTATGTATGTATGCATGTATGTATGTATGTATGTATGCATGCACGTATGCACGTATATATGTATATATATGTATGTATGTATGTGTGTATGTACATACGTATGTGTGTGTGCAAGTATGTATGTGTGTGTGTATGTGAATGTATGTATATGTGTACAAATATATATGTATGTATGTATGTATGTATGTATGTATGTATGTATGTATGTGTACGTGTGTGTTTGTATGTATAAATATATATATTTATACATACACATCTATCTTTCTGAATACCTATCTATCTCTCTGTCTATCTGTCTATCTGTCTATCTGTCTATCTGTCTGTCTGTCAGTCTTTCTGTCTATCTCTCTGCTAAGAAACCTATCTATATATATTCATGTAAGATCATGTGTGTATGTGTTTTTTTTCTGTACAAATCAATGAATTAATCAATCATTCTGTCTATCTCTCTCTCTCTCTCTCTCTCTCAATCTGTCTCGCTCTTCCCCTCTCTCCGTCTCTGTTTATCTATCTAACAAGCTATCAGTTCATCTATAGGCCTGTCCGTCTCAACGTCTGTCAGTCTGTCTGAGTATCTGTATGTACGTATGCTTGCATGCATGTATATATGTATGTATACATGCATGCGTGTATATATGTATGTATAGATGGATTGATGTATGTATATATGTACATATGTACGTGTTTGTGTGTGGGTGTATGTATGCATGTATGCATGTATGCATGTATGCATGCATGTATGTATGCGTATGTATGCATGTTTGTATTATGTAGGTATGTGTGTATCTTTTTTTTTTCTTCCTTCCCCTCCCAAAAAGAAAAACTCTACATTGTATTCGTCCCATCTTTGTTGAGCCCTGTGTGGCTAATAAAAGAAATGTATCTCTCTCTCTCTCTCTCTCTCTCTCTCTCTCTCTATCTATCTATTAAGGAATAAAAATGTTTCTAATTTTTTATCTCTTAATCTTCTTTCTGACATTATGCACACACGCACGCGCACACACACACACACACACACACACACACACACACACACACACACACGTATGTGCATGCATATATAATATATATAGACACACATATGCATGTATGTATGGTTGTATGTATCTATCCATCTATCAGTCTGTCTATTTTTCTCTCTTCATTTATCTATCTGTCTATCTATATATTATATGTATGTATACAGTCGAATTTATCTACTTCGCTAGTTGTATTTTTTTGAACTTGTTACTTATTCTATCGTGGTCATTAGCCGAATCGCTAAGTTACCAGGCGGTTCGACTAAAGGCCGATAGAATAAGTATCAGCTTAAAAAAAAAATAAATAAAATAAATAAACCGGGGTCGAGAACTTCGACTAAAATTCATCAAAGCCCCACCCCAGAAAGGCCGCAGTCCAATGACTGAAAGAAATAAAGCATAAAAGGTACAAGATATTAAAAGTGTGTGTGTGTGTGTGTGTGTGTGTGTGTGTGTGTGCGTGCGTTTCCTAACTAGTAAGTGCATTACTCGATGTTAGTGTTACAGTACAGAGTTAAATATGACTCCGTCAGTCTGATGCGGGAGAGGCACTTCCCCGTCATGGAACTTTCATTAATGTGGAGGTGTGTCAACATGTTATGCTTTTACACATACACACACGCACAAAGTGGGTAGACATAGACACTATATATACATACATATAGTTATATGGCTGCACACACATACATGGACATGAATGTCATTATCTATATTGCCGTGTAAGTATTTACCCACCATCTATCTATTTATCAATCCATTTGTCCATCCATCGTCTTCTGGATACTGGAAAAAACACAGAAGGATTAGCGGAAGAAATCCTCTTGAAAATTATTGTCATCGATATTATAATCGTCAAACCCATGCTAGCGTTAAAGAAACAGATGTAAAGACAAAGGGGAGAGAGAATCATTTGTATTTCTACTTGCAACTTTGTATAACATCTGAAACTACAGTTTCTATGCAGATATGCATAAAGAAACAGATGTATATAACTGTATATCGTACATACATACACTGACATATACATACGAATGTATAACTGCGTCAATAAACACACACACACACATGCATATATACAAATCGATGTATTCGCACGCACACTTTCTCACAGATATATGATTGTGACATGTATAAGTATAAACATAAATATACGTTTGTATATGCGTCTCTCTCTCTCTCTCTCTATCTCTCTCTCTCTCTCGCTCTCTCTCTCTCACTCTCTCTCTCTCTCTCAC